>NW_022329136.1:0-1835 GCF_002776525.5 Piliocolobus tephrosceles | reverse complement strand
TTTCAGGTATACAACTGATAATATTAACCAAGTTACTAAATTATGTGATTACTAAATAGTAAAATAATTCATATATTTTAATAAGCAAATCTGGTGACCACAAATTACCTTATGAAGAATTTGGTGAGATGACTGGGAAAAAATCCTTGGTCACTCCCCTTTACAGTGGAACTAGTTTTATGTGTGAAGAGAGTGGGTACCCACCATGTGTAAAATGAGATTTAAATTTTTTTTAAGTTGTATTAAAGAGCCTACAACAGAAAAGTGCACACGTTAACAGTGGAAAGATTGATCACCAGGAAAAGAACATGTTGATGTAACCACCACGGAATTGCTTGAATAGACTCAAACCATTGAGTAAGTCACTCCTTCCATGTCCCGATCACCAAAGTCCATGATATCCCTAGAAACTTGTCAAGATGCACCCCACTTATTGCTTCAGGTATACTTTTGAAATGTCTGTCAGTGTTAGAGTTAAATATTCTAATTAAATGTGCAGAGAATCTTGGAAATATAAGAACAAAAGTCCTATTTTTTAATATATAGTAACTGAGGAAATGGGAAAGAAAACACAAATGTCCCAGGATAGAGCACAGAGGCGGTGTGAATTGGAGTTTTGTCAAGGGAAGGAAGATCAAGGGGGTGCTAGCTAAGGCAGGAGAATGGAGAAGGGGGACGACATTAGTGCAGAAACAAAAGGAATTAAATGTGAATGGAGCTGAATTGAAATAACACTGAGGATATTTCATAGATGAATCCTGGTCTGTTTCTCCACTTAATCCCTCCAGGACATTCTTCCATCTCTTTTCCATGTTTGATTTCAGGGTAAAGATCAAATTATTAGGAACGTTCTGAATAAAAAACCTAGGGATTAGCATATTGAAGGGAATATTCTTTATCTACATCAGCAACAATGGAGGAAACATTGTTCCTTCTGTGTTGACACTAGAACATAAGGCTGAGGAACCTTTGCTTAGTCTTCGTCAACTGTGTAACCACTTAGTCCCGTGTTTTCTAAACCTTGTATCAATAAAGAAAACACCAGGTCCCTCAGTATTTTTTATTTCTATTGCAGGACCTTACACACAGAAGCAGGTAAAGTTAAATGGTGGGGTGAGTGCAGTCTTGGCTTAGTATTCCACCAAAGTCACACGTCTATCAAAGCATCACCCCTAACTCCAACTCGTTACAGAAATACTTGTCTTTAGCATATCAAGTGAAGATGTTGAGAATAAGAAAATGGAGCAACTTATTCCAAGGGAAGTTAGCTAATAAATGTAGAATGAATAAACCAAGACATTTTATCTATTACCATTTAAGCATAAATGGCAGCTTTGTAGGTTTTCGGTCATGTAACAATCTTAATGGCAGAGTCAGTTTTCAATCAATGAATCAATATTTATTTCCAGATATATTGGACTCCATGGGAATAAAGACAGGGCAAGTATTTACAATGTTTTATCACTTACCTCTGAAATAAACATTCTTAACATGTAACTAAGAATACAGAACCAGAATACGATAGTATCACCTAAAAGTTTTCTAAATAAACCTGCTACACGTTTAGCACTAGAATATTTTACTTGTATTGAATGTTTGAAAATAAATCAAGGAGGTGGCAAATGCTCCGATTTCCATTCAGAGGATGGTCAGCAATACAGACAGGAAGGATCATGATCACAGGTTAACACGGGCTCTCCAGGGGGCTGCTGGGCTTGCCAGGAATGGTTTCTAGGGCTGCCTGCCTGAGAATGCCCTTGGAAAGGTTTCTTGGTGAATCCAGTTGAACAGGTTCGCTAATGCAGAGATGCTCCCCAGCTTTGCTATTGTTGCCA
>NW_022329135.1:0-2165 GCF_002776525.5 Piliocolobus tephrosceles | reverse complement strand
GCCACCTAAAACGCTGGGATTACAGGCGTGAGCCACCGCGCCCGGCCACTTCTCCCCTTTGTAAATTATCAGTATCGTGGCTTGGCACAAAACACCAGACCAGAGGTTAGAAGACGGGTTTCTGAAGCCGCACCTGCCTCTCACCTGAATGGGGAAATAATTTGCTGTGAACATCAGCTTCTTCATCTCCCATGGGGCCGATTCTTTACTATTTTGTGAAGATCAGAATCAAAATCAGATAATGTAGTTAAATGTTTTCAAAACTAGGGATAGTCCTGGGGACAGTCTGTTTTCCTCATTACTTGGATTAGTGCATGCCATGTTTCAGGTATACAACTGATAATGTTAAGCAAGTTACTAAATTATGTGTATTACTACATGCCATGTTTCAGGTATACAACTGATAATGTTAACCAAGTTACTAAATTATGTGTATTACTAAATATTAAAATAATTCATATATTTTAATAAGCAAACCTGGTGACCACAAATTACCTTATAAAGAATTTGGTGAGATAACTGGGGAAAAATCCTTGGTCACTCCCTTTTACAGTGGGACTCATTTTATGTGTGAAGAGAGTGGGTACCCACCATGTGTAAAATGAGACTATTTTGTCTAAGTTGTATTAAAGTAGAGCCTACAACAGAAAAGTGCACACGTCAATAGTGGAAAGATTGATCACCAGGAAAAGAACATGTTGATGTAACCACCACGGAATTGCCTGAATAGACTCAAACCATTGAGTAAGTCACTCCTTCCATGTCCCGATCACTAAAGTCCATGATATCCCTAGAAACTTGTCAAGATGCACCCCACTTATTGCTTCAGGTATACTTTTGAAATGTCTGTCAGTGTTAGAGTTAAATATTCTAATTAAATGTGCAGAGAATTAATCTTGGAAATATAAGAACAAGAGTCCTATTTTTAAATATATAGTAACTGAGGAAATGGGAAAGAAAACACAAATGTCCCAGGATAGAGCACAGAGGCGGTGTGAATTGGAGTTTTGTAGAGGGAAGGAAGATCAAGGGGGTGCTAGCTAAGGCAGGAGAATGGAGAAGAGGGAGGACATTAGTGCACAAAGGAATTAAATGTGAATGGAGCAGAATTGAAATAACACTGAGGATATTTCATAGACGAATCCTGGTCTGTTTCTCCACTTAATCCCTCCAGGACCTTCTTCCATCTCTTTTCCATGTGTTTGATTTCAGGGTAAAGATCACATTATTAGGAACGTTCTGAATAAAAAACCTAGGGATTAGCATATTGAAGGGAATATTCTTTATCTACATCAGCAACAATGGAGGAAACATTGTTCCTTCTGTGTTGACACTAGAACATAAGGCTGAGGAACCTTTGCTTAGTCTTCGTCAACTGTGTAACCACTTAGTCCCGTGTTTTCTAAACCTTGTATCAATAAAATAAACACCAGGTCCCTCAATATTTTTTATTTCTATTTCAGGACCTTACACACAGCAGCAAAGTTAAATGGTGGGGTGAGTGGTTGGAATACTAAGCCAAGACTGCAAAGTCACATGTCTATCAAAGCACCACACCTAACTCCAACTCGTTACAGAAATACTTGTCTTTAGCATATCAGTGAAGATGTTGAGGATAAGAAAATGGAGCAACTTATTCCAAGGGAAGTAAGTTAGCTAATAAATGTAGAATGAATAAACCAAGACATTTTATCTATTACCATTTAAGCATAAATGGCAGCTTTGTAGGTTTTTGGCCATGTAACAATCTTAATGGCAGAGTCAGTTTTCAATCAATGAATCAGTATTTCCAGATATATTGAACTCCATAGGAATGAAGGCAAGGCAAGTATTTGTTTTATCACTTACCTCTGAAATAAACATTCGTAAAATGTAAGAATACAGAACCAAAATACGAAAGTGTCACCTAAAAGTTTTCTAAATAAAACTGCTACACGTTTAGCACTAAAATATTTTACTTGTATTGAATGTTTGAAAGTAAATCAAGGAGGTGGCAAATGCTCCGATTTCCATTCAGAGGATGGTCAGCAATACAGACAGGAAGGATCATGATCACAGGTTAACACGGGCACTCCAGGGGGCTGCTGGGCTTGCCAGGAATGGTTTCTAGGGCTGCCTGCCTGAGAATGCCCTTGGAAAGGTTTCTTGGTGAATCCAGTTGAGCA
>NW_022329134.1:0-1835 GCF_002776525.5 Piliocolobus tephrosceles | reverse complement strand
TGGCAACAATAGCAAAGCTGGGGAGCATCTCTGCATTAGCGAACCTGTTCAACTGGATTCACCAAGAAACCTTTCCAAGGGCATTCTCAGGCAGGCAGCCCTAGAAACCATTCCTGGCAAGCCCAGCAGCCCCCTGGAGAGCCCGTGTTAACCTGTGATCATGATCCTTCCTGTCTGTATTGCTGACCATCCTCTGAATGGAAATCGGAGCATTTGCCACCTCCTTGATTTATTTTCAAACATTCAATACAAGTAAAATATTCTAGTGCTAAACGTGTAGCAGGTTTATTTAGAAAACTTTTAGGTGATACTATCGTATTCTGGTTCTGTATTCTTAGTTACATGTTAAGAATGTTTATTTCAGAGGTAAGTGATAAAACATTGTAAATACTTGCCCTGTCTTTATTCCCATGGAGTCCAATATATCTGGAAATAAATATTGATTCATTGATTGAAAACTGACTCTGCCATTAAGATTGTTACATGACCGAAAACCTACAAAGCTGCCATTTATGCTTAAATGGTAATAGATAAAATGTCTTGGTTTATTCATTCTACATTTATTAGCTAACTTCCCTTGGAATAAGTTGCTCCATTTTCTTATTCTCAACATCTTCACTTGATATGCTAAAGACAAGTATTTCTGTAACGAGTTGGAGTTAGGGGTGATGCTTTGATAGACGTGTGACTTTGGTGGAATACTAAGCCAAGACTGCACTCACCCCACCATTTAACTTTACCTGCTTCTGTGTGTAAGGTCCTGCAATAGAAATAAAAAATACTGAGGGACCTGGTGTTTTCTTTATTGATACAAGGTTTAGAAAACACGGGACTAAGTGGTTACACAGTTGACGAAGACTAAGCAAAGGTTCCTCAGCCTTATGTTCTAGTGTCAACACAGAAGGAACAATGTTTCCTCCATTGTTGCTGATGTAGATAAAGAATATTCCCTTCAATATGCTAATCCCTAGGTTTTTTATTCAGAACGTTCCTAATAATTTGATCTTTACCCTGAAATCAAACATGGAAAAGAGATGGAAGAATGTCCTGGAGGGATTAAGTGGAGAAACAGACCAGGATTCATCTATGAAATATCCTCAGTGTTATTTCAATTCAGCTCCATTCACATTTAATTCCTTTTGTTTCTGCACTAATGTCGTCCCCCTTCTCCATTCTCCTGCCTTAGCTAGCACCCCCTTGATCTTCCTTCCCTTGACAAAACTCCAATTCACACCGCCTCTGTGCTCTATCCTGGGACATTTGTGTTTTCTTTCCCATTTCCTCAGTTACTATATATTAAAAAATAGGACTTTTGTTCTTATATTTCCAAGATTCTCTGCACATTTAATTAGAATATTTAACTCTAACACTGACAGACATTTCAAAAGTATACCTGAAGCAATAAGTGGGGTGCATCTTGACAAGTTTCTAGGGATATCATGGACTTTGGTGATCGGGACATGGAAGGAGTGACTTACTCAATGGTTTGAGTCTATTCAAGCAATTCCGTGGTGGTTACATCAACATGTTCTTTTCCTGGTGATCAATCTTTCCACTGTTAACGTGTGCACTTTTCTGTTGTAGGCTCTTTAATACAACTTAAAAAAAATTTAAATCTCATTTTACACATGGTGGGTACCCACTCTCTTCACACATAAAACTAGTTCCACTGTAAAGGGGAGTGACCAAGGATTTTTTCCCAGTCATCTCACCAAATTCTTCATAAGGTAATTTGTGGTCACCAGATTTGCTTATTAAAATATATGAATTATTTTACTATTTAGTAATCACATAATTTAGTAACTTGGTTAATATTATCAGTTGTATACCTGAAA
>NW_022329133.1:0-2165 GCF_002776525.5 Piliocolobus tephrosceles | reverse complement strand
TGCTCAACTGGATTCACCAAGAAACCTTTCCAAGGGCATTCTCAGGCAGGCAGCCCTAGAAACCATTCCTGGCAAGCCCAGCAGCCCCCTGGAGTGCCCGTGTTAACCTGTGATCATGATCCTTCCTGTCTGTATTGCTGACCATCCTCTGAATGGAAATCGGAGCATTTGCCACCTCCTTGATTTACTTTCAAACATTCAATACAAGTAAAATATTTTAGTGCTAAACGTGTAGCAGTTTTATTTAGAAAACTTTTAGGTGACACTTTCGTATTTTGGTTCTGTATTCTTACATTTTACGAATGTTTATTTCAGAGGTAAGTGATAAAACAAATACTTGCCTTGCCTTCATTCCTATGGAGTTCAATATATCTGGAAATACTGATTCATTGATTGAAAACTGACTCTGCCATTAAGATTGTTACATGGCCAAAAACCTACAAAGCTGCCATTTATGCTTAAATGGTAATAGATAAAATGTCTTGGTTTATTCATTCTACATTTATTAGCTAACTTACTTCCCTTGGAATAAGTTGCTCCATTTTCTTATCCTCAACATCTTCACTGATATGCTAAAGACAAGTATTTCTGTAACGAGTTGGAGTTAGGTGTGGTGCTTTGATAGACATGTGACTTTGCAGTCTTGGCTTAGTATTCCAACCACTCACCCCACCATTTAACTTTGCTGCTGTGTGTAAGGTCCTGAAATAGAAATAAAAAATATTGAGGGACCTGGTGTTTATTTTATTGATACAAGGTTTAGAAAACACGGGACTAAGTGGTTACACAGTTGACGAAGACTAAGCAAAGGTTCCTCAGCCTTATGTTCTAGTGTCAACACAGAAGGAACAATGTTTCCTCCATTGTTGCTGATGTAGATAAAGAATATTCCCTTCAATATGCTAATCCCTAGGTTTTTTATTCAGAACGTTCCTAATAATGTGATCTTTACCCTGAAATCAAACACATGGAAAAGAGATGGAAGAAGGTCCTGGAGGGATTAAGTGGAGAAACAGACCAGGATTCGTCTATGAAATATCCTCAGTGTTATTTCAATTCTGCTCCATTCACATTTAATTCCTTTGTGCACTAATGTCCTCCCTCTTCTCCATTCTCCTGCCTTAGCTAGCACCCCCTTGATCTTCCTTCCCTCTACAAAACTCCAATTCACACCGCCTCTGTGCTCTATCCTGGGACATTTGTGTTTTCTTTCCCATTTCCTCAGTTACTATATATTTAAAAATAGGACTCTTGTTCTTATATTTCCAAGATTAATTCTCTGCACATTTAATTAGAATATTTAACTCTAACACTGACAGACATTTCAAAAGTATACCTGAAGCAATAAGTGGGGTGCATCTTGACAAGTTTCTAGGGATATCATGGACTTTAGTGATCGGGACATGGAAGGAGTGACTTACTCAATGGTTTGAGTCTATTCAGGCAATTCCGTGGTGGTTACATCAACATGTTCTTTTCCTGGTGATCAATCTTTCCACTATTGACGTGTGCACTTTTCTGTTGTAGGCTCTACTTTAATACAACTTAGACAAAATAGTCTCATTTTACACATGGTGGGTACCCACTCTCTTCACACATAAAATGAGTCCCACTGTAAAAGGGAGTGACCAAGGATTTTTCCCCAGTTATCTCACCAAATTCTTTATAAGGTAATTTGTGGTCACCAGGTTTGCTTATTAAAATATATGAATTATTTTAATATTTAGTAATACACATAATTTAGTAACTTGGTTAACATTATCAGTTGTATACCTGAAACATGGCATGTAGTAATACACATAATTTAGTAACTTGCTTAACATTATCAGTTGTATACCTGAAACATGGCATGCACTAATCCAAGTAATGAGGAAAACAGACTGTCCCCAGGACTATCCCTAGTTTTGAAAACATTTAACTACATTATCTGATTTTGATTCTGATCTTCACAAAATAGTAAAGAATCGGCCCCATGGGAGATGAAGAAGCTGATGTTCACAGCAAATTATTTCCCCATTCAGGTGAGAGGCAGGTGCGGCTTCAGAAACCCGTCTTCTAACCTCTGGTCTGGTGTTTTGTGCCAAGCCACGATACTGATAATTTACAAAGGGGAGAAGTGGCCGGGCGCGGTGGCTCACGCCTGTAATCCCAGCGTTTTAGGTGGC
>NW_022329132.1:0-7142 GCF_002776525.5 Piliocolobus tephrosceles | reverse complement strand
GGGGACTGTGGTTTGTTGGATTCTTTTCTTTTCATTGTAACCCCACCTTCCCATTGATAATTGATTGCCTGACCAATTCATCTGGGTAGGTAGCCTGAACAGTTGAGGAAGTCATGATAGCATTTACATTTACCAAAAAGGGGGCAGGACTGATGTGTTAGGTTGGAAACTGTGGGACATCAAGAGTGATGAATACCAGACACCATATGGGTTTTATTTCAAAAGTGTATGTCCTGGCCAGCGCCGTGACTCACACCTGTAATCCCAGCACTTTGGGAGGCTGGACAGGTGGATCACCTGAGGTCAGGAGTTCAAGACCAGCCTGACCTACATGATGAAACCCCATATCTACTAAATACAAAAAATTAGCCAGTCACGGTGGCACATTCCTGTAATCCAAGCTACTTGGGAGGCTGAGGCAGGACAATCGCTTAAACCTGGGAGGCAGAGGTTGCAGTGAGCAGAGATTGCCCCATTGCACTCCTGCCTGGGCAACAAGAATGAAACTCTGTCTCAAAGAAAAAAAATATGTATGTCCTGACATTTTCTTAATCCTGTGGTGAAGAGTAGTGCTTTTTAAAATGGACTTGTCCCTGGATCAAATTGAATGGAAAATAAAAGAAGGCATATCGGAGAGGAGAGGTATGGCTGAAAATCCAGGACACGGCTATGGGGTTTGATAAGGGCATCTCACTTCCTTCCACCTGAGCTGTTAGCCAGAAAGTGTCACCCAACATTCACCACATAATGAGAGCTGCAGTGTCCATTTCAGGCTGCGGGAATTCTGCTGGGATTTTTTTAGGTGCTGAACATGAAAGGAAGTCCTACATCAGGTATCTCAACAGGGTGCCTGGGGGGTCAGAGGAAAGATAAGAACACAGTTTCCGACAGTTTTGCCAGATTACCTGAGAGCATATTTAGGCTTGAAGTGATTATTTTCCTGAAAGGAAGCTTAGAGGTCTAGATGAGTAGCAAATGTGTCAATGAATAAGGTTTCAAGCACTTTTAAAGTACAGATTTTCTGACCCCACTTTCATATTTCTTTTGCAGCCCAGGGAGGCAATATGATGCAGTGGGTAATGGGATGGATTTTGAAACTGAATAGATTTGTGTTAAAAACCCTGGCTCTGCCATGAATATGTTCCATAATGAGTATTGGAACCACAGTCTCCTAATCTGTAAAACATGGGGATAAGATCTACCTCACGTAATTATTGCAGATTTTAAATAAGCTTATACAAGTATTTAGCATAAAGCCTATATAATTGAAAGTGATACATAAGTATTGTTACGGTTATGATTACTTACTGGTCATGCCCACTTGTTCATGCTGGATCATTCTGGAAACATTGAGAGACTAAACAGAATGACCCATTAACTAAATTCAATTCTTAATTTCATTACTATATCTCACTATTTTGTATGGATAGACTGCTTGTGCTTGTTTCGCCTAGGCCAAGCGTCCATAAATGATACAGGCTAATCCATCCTAATGAGCTAATAAATCGGTTTAAGCAGGCATTCTACTGGTGCTTCCCTCATCTACTTTATCAATTCTTTGTACTTTGTCTTCAGGGAGAAGTTTGTAAGCACGGTGAGAAAATTCATAATTAAAATAGAAGGTTCATTTAACCCTAATATGCTAATTTGTCTTCGTGAGGAGATGAAAACATTATGGATACACTATCAGGAAATAAAATACAACCAGTTGCCTTTTTTTCCCCTAAAATGATAACAAAGAAGACAACATTGGAGCAGTAATACTAAGTCTGAAATTGGGGTTAGCTTTATGTACTTAACACAAATGAAACAAGATTTCTCTTCTCTTTAGATCCTCTCTGTTAGGTTTTTTAACTTCCTGTTCATCCATGGAGACCATGTTTTCAGTTCTTCTTGTCACCAGGATCTGTCTGATTCCAGGCACTATCAACTTCCTTTTGTATTTCTTTATTGGTAAGCTGTGTGTTATGAAAGATAATTTCTATGTAGCCTCCTTGTGTCACTTCCTGGATCTTCTTTCTACAACCTTGGAATATTCCTCTCAATTAGTCAGGCTTGCCATCACACAGGGACCATGAAAAAGGTGTGAATTACAGAATATTGGCTAATTAAAGTTCTTAGAATAATGTGAAACTTCAAATATTTACTGAGTCTACTGAAATTTATGCTGATGAGTCAGGAAGTCATTTCAATTGGTTGCAGTTGACCATTACTGTGTTTAAAGTAAAGATTAGTTTCTTAGTTTCAAGTGTACGTATAGGACCTTTTACTTCAAGGGACCTAGGGCAAGAAAAATAGGTGTAGATTAAATAGGGACTTTATAGTAAGCTATGAATTTATGTTAAGATATGCAATATGTGTATGATTTGGGGCTTGTTATAAAATATTTCCAAACTATGACATTCTCATGTGAAAAATGTTATGTTAATAGGGTCTTTGTAGTACACTTTTGCTGTTTTTGCTTTAGAATTGCCAAATTTGACCAACAAAAATAGAGGAAACACACTTTAATTTGAATTTAGATCAACAAGGAATAATTTTTTAGTATTGTTCCAAATATTGCATGGGACATATTTATACTAAAAATTATACAACATTTGGTACATAATTATAATCAAAATATTAATTATTGATCTGAAATTGAAATTTAAGTTGATACCTTCTATTCAGAACCCTGTGCTTACCCCATCTCTTCCTTCTCTGATAATCTCTGACCTTTCCCTGTGAAAGCACTCCTCTCCCAATAGTAAGCCCATATGCTTCAAGTAGAGTTTCTCCTGCATGGCACTAAGCAGGGTAATAAAATGAAGGTTTGGTCAACTGGGCACCAAGCTCTCTTTGTTTCTGTTTCTTGTTCAAAGTTGGTTATGAGACCAAGGTGTTCTAATTGAATTCAACATGGGAACTCAATGAAGCATCTCTGAAAGATGAATTTACTCTCTCTGGGGTTGATGAGCTACAGATGTAAGCCAGCAGTTGCTGGATCTGTTTTGCTGACATGATTTGAGAGACTTCTGGAGAATTGAGCCAGGATGGTACAGTGTAGACCTCAGAGTTAAAGAGAGTTAAATTGTGTATTGATGATAAAACCAGCTTCGCAAAGATTATGACAGTGAAATAAATCTAACATGGCTGGTTTCTTCTTGCTTCTAGCCTCACAGGCTGACTATCTTCATTCATTCCTGGACATAGGCCAAGTTAACTATGGAAGAAATTTAGTTTACAGTTTAACTTGAAATCAAAGATGATAATAGTCCCTCCAAAAACTAACCCCCTCCTTCCTCAGAGGCTAAAAACAAAGGCCATGAGATTAGGCTTATGAAAGGGGTCTGAACTCTGAGATTAGGATTATAGAGGCATAGTTTCTATAATCCTTTACTACTTACGAGTCATGTGGACAGAAGTGACAAGATTTTTGACTTTCCCAATTGCTCCTATAGATAACATCACTGTTGTAGAACTTAAGACTGAACTCTTGAGATATTTTTCAGACTTCCATTCTGGCAATGAACTGATCTCACCCAAACATGTGACTAATGATTCAAGCCGTCCTGTGCCCCCAACAAAGAGGTGGACTCGGTGCACAAGGACTGTTTTCCACACTTCTATGATTTCATCCGTAACCAATTAGCAGCATTCATTCCCTAGTTCTCTGTCCATCAAAGTATCCTTTAAAAACCCTAACCTCTGAGCCTTGGAGGAGACTGAGTTGAATATTAATTCCAGTTCTTCCATGGAACTGGAAGTTCCATGCATGTGGCTTGCTTGCATTAATTAAGCTCTTTTTTGCTGCAATACCACAGTTTCAGTGAGTTGGTTTTGTCTGTGCAGTGGACAGGAAGAACCCATCAGTTGGTTACAAATCTGGGGGTTCATCCAGGATCTGCCCTCCTTGGTCCCAACCCATATTTTGTCGGCCCCATGTGTGTGTGGAGGGATCCCTGAAGGAATTGCTAATAGAAGTCCAGCAGGCCTTAATTTGGAGAATCCTCTTTTTTGGTCTGCTCACATTTGGTGAGCCCTGAAGGAAGCTAAACAGATCTAATTCAGGGTGACCATTTGCCCTTCCATCTTGCCCAGATACTGACCATTGAAATTCTGGGTTGGAGGTCATCCCTCCTGACCTTGAGTAGATCAATTACAACAGAGGCCAGTGGGTGATGTTTGAGCTTTGCCAGGTTGATACTTCGGTGCTGAGTGGGATGACTACTGTCTGTGTTTTGTCACATGTATATCATTCAGTCCAGAATGGGAAATGTTAATTCAATTCCCCCATACAGCCTGTTGGGCTGCATCTTGCACGATTGAGAGGCTTTTTCCTATGATTCCATGAAATAGAAAAGGATGATTTCCTTCTGTATTGCAACTTGGCCCCCACAAATATAGTGCAGAGAGTGGTTTCATCAAACTCTACTCTACTCTTCTGGAAGTTACAGAAAAAGGAGCCCAGAAACTTGGCAAGCTGGCAAAAGGGTAAGAATTTCTGACCAGCTTCTGGCTTCTCTGTGTGTGTGTGCAAACCAGTGAGTAAATGGTAAAAATTAATGTTTGTCTCCTCTGAAAGGTTTTCATTGATAAGGGAAAGGATTTATGAGACTAATCTAAGGTTGTGGGGAATATGGCATACAGCCTACTTTGTGCTATACATTTATCTTTCTGAGTCATTCTGTCACAAAGAGGAATACCATAAGATAGAAGGTCCCCTAGGACCCCTATATACCCACCAATTGAGCTGGTACTGCAGACTGTTCAGATATAAACTTTGCTGCAGGTCCCTGAAGCAAAAACTAGATAAAGTTTCTCTCTCATCTTGTTTCATGTTCTTGGGAGCTTGACTTTGTAACCATGTGGGGGTATTCTGCCATCCAGAAGGCAGAAATTTTCAGGTTCATATTAGGCAGCTTGTCTGAAAGACTGGGAGTCCAAGAAACATCAGCACATTCTCCATCCTGAATGTATCAGGCCCTTAGGTGAATTTTTTCTTAAAAGGACCCATTCCTATGGGGCCTTTGTTGTCTTTTGCTGCCTTAATCCCATTTCTGACAGGAAATTCTTGGAGATTGTAAGGAAGCCTTTTCTACCCACTCTCTAGAAATACTTCTTGCTTGTATGGGGTATTAGTCCATTCTTGCACTACTATAAAGAAATACTTGAGACTGGAAAATTTATAAAGCAAACAGGTTTCATTGGCTTATGGTTCCACAGGCTGTACAAGAAATGTAGCAGCATCTGCTTCTGGGAAGGTCTCAGGGAGCTTTTACTTACGACAGAAGGTAAAGCAGAAGCAGGCATCTTACATGGCAAGATCAGGGCCGAGAGAGAGACTGGGGAGAGGCTACCCAATTTTAAACAACTAGATCTCGTGAGAATTCTATCTCAAGAACAAGACTAGGGGGATGGTGCTAAGCCATTCATAAGTAACCAGCCCCATTATCCAATCACCTCCCACCAGGCCCCACCTCCAGCATTGGGGATGACATTTCAACATGAGATTTCAGTGGAGACACTGATCCAAACCATATCATATGATGAACACCTGGAAAATTTTCATCCTGGCTTTAAAAAGGTTTGAGGTTGAGTCACTATTGAAACTAAGCACACCGTTGAAAGAAAAAAAGATTTTAGAGTTCTCTTATTCCAAACAATTGAAAAGAGGTTAATAACAGTGTCATGGCTAGCTTTGAGAATTCCCTTGGGTAGTTTTTAAATCCTTTGCAAGTTCACAAATGACTGTTCCAGACTCCTGGGAAGAGAAATGAAAACTCACCCATGCCATAGCTCAGTAGGTAAGGCTTTGCCCTTTTGTGGTGGTGGCATGGGTTCAAGTCCTGGCTTAGGGAGTAGATCCTCTTTATTTTGATACCTGTGTCAATTTTGCCACTTATTGATCTTTTCCCTCCCATGTATGGTTTTGTTTTCCTGCCTTCCATCTGTGTGGGCATATAGTGTTTTGGGACCTTTGTATGTAGATGGTTAGCTGAGAAGCTGAGGCCCTGCAGAATATGACTGGATAGAAATGTAAGTTGTACCCCATTTATAGCCAGTGAAACTTTCCTTTCTCTGAGTTACCTTTAGGGTAGATCTTGTGAAAACTGCTTGCCACCTCTTTAGGGACATATTGTGTGTCATAAATCATGGCCTTAGTTGGGGCTTATTGGTTTCACTTGGGAGAATAACTATAGGGAAAAATAATACTTAAAATCCAGAAGTTTTGGTGGTTTGTTCTGGCTACAGTCTGTTAATAAGAGATTTGATCCAGTCTGTCACAGATGGACATTTGGGTTGATTCCAAGTCTTTGCTATTGTGAATAGTGCCACAATAAACATACGTGTGCATGTGTCTTTATAGCAGCATGATTTATAATCCTTTGGGTATATACCCAGTAGTATTAAGAAAATGTGGCACATATACACCATGGAATATTATGCAGCCATATAAAAGGATGAGTTTGCGTCCTTTGTAGGGACATGGATGCAGCTGGAAACCATCATTCTTAGCAAACTATCACAAGAACAGAAAACCAAACACCGCATGTTCTCACTCATAGGTGGGAACTGAACAATGACATCACTTGGACTCGGGAAGGGGAACATCACACATCGGGGCCTATCATGGGTGGGGGAGGGGGGAGGGATTGCATTGGGAGTTATACCTGATATTAATGACGAATTGATGGGTGCTGACGAGTTGATGGGTGCAGCACACCAACATGGCACAAGTATGCATATGTAACAAACCTGCACGTTATGCACATGTACCCTAGAACTTAAAGTATAATAATAAAAATAAAAAAAAAATAAGAGATTTGAAAGGATTTTCTTAAAGTTATAACCTAGCTTAATTAAAAGTGCATATTCAACTATATATATAATATGTATATTATATATATTATATATTATATGTATATAATATATATAATATGTACATTATATCTTATATATTATATGTACATTATATATTATATATATTATATGTATATTATATATAATATATATTATATATAATATATATTATATATATATATGGCTTCTATGATTTTTCTTTCTTGATATCTTTTTTTAAGTTTTTTTTCCTCAGTCAACTGAATTCTGTTTCTCCATTTACTTCTGCCTGTCACTTCCTCTTGCTAAACTCAGTGTCC
>NW_022329131.1:0-1547 GCF_002776525.5 Piliocolobus tephrosceles | reverse complement strand
GTATACACGTGTCATGGTGGTTTCCTGCAGCCAAACCAGCATCTACCTTAGATATTTCTCCTAATGCTATCCCTCCCCTAGTCCCACAACCCACCGACAGACCTTGCTGTGTGATGTTCTCCTTGCTGTGTCCATGTGTTCTTGTTTGACTACCATTTATGAATGAGAACATATGTGTTTGGACGAGCGGAGGCGGGATGGTTCACTTCCGGGTTCTTCTTCACCACCGGCTCTTCCCGTGTGTGCGAGAACGCAGCTGACGCCCGGGAAGGTGAAGATTAATCAGGCATGCACCAGGTGATGTCAATCCGAGGAGACCAAGATTTACCTGGTGGCACCTGCGGAGCCCCCCTCCCCCAACATGCCCGTGCCCCGCCTATTGCCCTTCCACTCCTAGAAAAGTCGCTCCCAGCAGATGCGCCGGGGGTGGGCTTTCTCAGCCCCCACTCTTGTCGGGACTGTATTAGAAACTCCCCCCCCCCCCCCAGCTCCGGTCCCTGAAGCTAGATGACCAAAGAATAAATTTGCAGTTTTGCTTTTAGCCTTGCCTACTCGCTGGTTCTTTTGTGCCCACTCTGGTGGTCTTAGAAAAACAAATCAATATGGTGTTTGCTTTTCTGTTCCTGTGTTAGTTTGCTGAAAATGATGCTTTCTACCTTCATCCATGTCCACTCAAAGGACGTGAACTCATCCTTTTCTATGGCTGAATTGTATTCCATGGTGTATATGTGCCACACTTTCTTTATCCAGTCTATCGTTGATGGCATTTAGGTTGGTTCCAAGTCTTTGCTATTGTGAATAGTGCCACAGTAAACATATGTGTCCATGTGTCTTTATAGAATGATTTATAATCCTTTGGGCATATGCACCACACTGCCCAAAGTAAGTTATAGATTCAATGCTATCCCCATCAAGCTACCATTGACTTTCTTCAGAGAACTAGAAAAAACTACTTTAAATTTCATATGGAACCAAAAAAGAGCCTGTATAGCCAAGACAATCCTAAGCAAAAAGGACAAAGCTGGAGGCATCACACTTACCTGACTTCAAACTATACTACAAGGCTACAGTAACCAAAACAGCATGGTACTGGGACCAACACAGATATATAGACCAATGGAACAGAACAGAGGCCTCAGAAATACCACCACACATCTACAACCATCTGATCTTTGACAAACCTGACAAAAACAAGCAATGGGAAAGAAATTCCAGGTTTAATAAATGGTATTGGGAAAATTGGCTAGCCACGTGCAGAAAACTGAAACTGGACCCCTTCCTTACATCTTACACACAAATTAACTCAAGATAGATTAAAGACTTCGATGTTAGACCTAAAACAATAAAAAACCCTAGAAGAAAACCTAGGCAATACCATTCAGGAGATAGACATGGGTGAAGACTTCATGACTAAAACACCGAAAGCAATAACAACAAAAGCCAAAATTGACAAATGGGATCTAATTAAACTAAAGAGCTTCTGTGCAGCAAAAGAAACTATCATCAGAGTGAACAGGCAACCTATAAAATAGGAGAAAATTTTTGTA
>NW_022329130.1:0-3444 GCF_002776525.5 Piliocolobus tephrosceles | reverse complement strand
GGTTTGTTACATCGGTATACACGTGTCATGGTGGTTTCCTGCAGCCATCAAACCATCATCTACGTTAGATATTTCTCCTAATGCTATCCCTCCCCTAGTCCCCCAACCCACCGACAGACCCTGCTGTGTAATGTTCTCCTTGCTGTGTCCATGTGTTCTTGTTTGACTACCATTTATGAATGAGAACATATGGTGTTTGCTTTTCTGTTCCTGTGTTAGTTTGCTGAAAATGATGGTTTCTACCTTCATCTATGTCCATGCAAAGGACATGAACTCATCCTTTTCTATGGCTGCATAGTATTCCGTGTTGTATATGTGCCACACTTTCTTTATCCAGTCTATCGTTGATGGCATTTAGGTTGGTTCCAAGTCTTTGCTATTGTGAATAGTGCCACAGTAAACATATGTGTCCATGTGTCTTTATAGAATGATTTATAATCCTTTGGGCATATGCACCACACTGCCCAAAGTAAGTTATAGATTCAATGCTATCCCCATCAAGCTACCATTGACTTTCTTCAGAGAACTAGGAAAAACTACTTTAAATTTCATATGGAACCAAAAAAGAGCCTGTATAGCCAAGACAATCCTAAGCAAAAAGGACAAAGCTGGAGGCATCATACTACCTGACTTCAAACTATACTACAAGGCTACAGTAACCAAAACAGCATAGTACTGGTAGTACTGGGACCAAAACAGAGATATAGACCAATGGAACAGAACAGAGACCTCAGAAATACTACCACACATCTACAACCATCTGATCTTTGACAAACCTGACAAAAACAAGCAATGGGAAATCAGTGTCATGTTTAATAAATGGTGTTGGGAAAATTGTCTAGCCACATGCAGAAAACTGAAACTGGATCTCTTCCTTACATCTTATACAAAAATTAACTCAAGATAGATTAAAGACTTCAATGTTAGACCAAAAACAATAAAAACCCTAGAAGAAAACCTAGGTAATACCATTCAGGAAATAGGCATGGGCAAAGACTTCATGACTAAAACACCAAAAGCAATGGCAACCAAAGCCAAAATTGACAAATGGGATCTAATTCAACTAAAGAGCTTCTGCAAAGCAAAAGAAACTACCATCAGAGTGAACAGGCAACCTACACAATGGGAGAAAATTTTTGCAATCTGTGTGTCTGAGGTCTAATATCCAGAATCTACAGATAACTTAAATTTACAAGAAAAAAACAACCCCGGCAAAAAGTGGGTGAAGGACATGGACAGACACTTCTCAAAAGACATTTATGCAACTGACAAACATGAAAAAAAGCTCATCATCTCTGGTCTTTAGAGAAATGCAAATCAAAACCACAATGAGATACCGTCTCACATCAGTTAGAATGGCGATCACTAAAAATTCAGGAAACAACAGATGCTGGAGAGGAGGTGGAGAAACAGGAATGCTTTCACAAAATAGGTTTTTAAAAGTAAGTGAAAAAGAAGACCAAGAAAAATTCCATAGCTGCGTGTGGAGCGCAGAGTGCTTCCCTACCTTCTGAAGTCACAAAAGATGATGCCAAATCAGGTGTTTTAATTGTGTATAACTTTAGTAGCAGGAGAGAAAGAGAAACTGAACAAATATTAAGCTAATAGGTAACTTACACTCTAATTATGATTTTTGTAACTTTCCAATATGTTTATGTGTTTGTGTGTGTGTGTACACGATATAATTAGGGGACAATTTGCAGACTGCCTTATTTCTGTAACTACATATCGATATCTGAGGTCAGAAGGTGTGGAATTTAAGACTTTCTTTTCCTTAAGAGAATGAAGCTATACAAAAACCCTCTGTAATAAGGAATTGTGTAAAACCATCGTTATTTGAGCTAGAATTATTTAGGGGAAAGACAAAAAAATCATTTGATCCTCAAAGCACTTTGTTCATTCCCTATGTTACTATTGTTGCTAATAAAGTTAAAAATATGTAGAAAGCTGAAACTGGATCCTTTCCTTACTCCTTATATGAAAATTAATTCAAGATGCATTAGAGACTTAAATGTTAGACCTAATGCCATAAAAACCCTAGAAGAAAACCTAGGGAATACCATTCAGGACATAGGCATGGGCAAGGACTTCACGTCTGAAACACCAAAAGCAACGGCAACAAAAGCCAAAATTGACAAATGGGATCTAATTAAACTAAAGAGCTTCTGCACAGCAAAAGAAACTACCATCAGAGTGAACAGGCAACCTACAGAATGGGAGAAAATTTTTGCAATCTACTCATCTGACAAAGGGCTAATATCCAGACCTATAAAGAACTCAAATTTACAAGAAAAAAACAAACAGCCCCATCAAAAAGTGGGCAAAGGATATCAACAGACATTTCTCAAAAGAAGACATTCATACAGCCAACAGACACATGAAAAAATGCTCATCATCACTCGCCATCAGAGAAATGCAAATCAAAACCACAATGAGATACTATCTCACACAGTTAGAATGGCAGTCATTAAAAAATCAGGAAACAACAGGTGCTGGAGAGGATGTGGAGAAATAGGAACACTTTTACACTGTTGGTGGGATTGTAAACTAGTTCAACCATTGTGGAAAACAGTATGGCAATTCCTCAAGGATCTAGAACTAGATGTACCATATGACCCAGCCATCCCACTACTGGGTATATACCCAAAGGATTATAAATCATGCTGCTATAAAGACACATGCACACGTATGTTTATTGCAGCACTATTCACAATAGCAAAGACTTGGAACCAACCCAAATGTCCATCAGTGACAGACTGGATTAAGAAAATGTGGCACATATACACCATGGAATACTATGCAGCCATAAGAAAGGATGAGTTCATGTCCTTTGTAGGGACATGGATGCAGCTGGAAACCACCATTCTCAGCAAACTATCACAAGAAGAGAAAACCAAACACCGCATGTTCTCACTCATAGGTGGGAACTGAACAATGAGATCACTTGGACTCAGGAAGGGGAACATCACACACCCGGGCCTATCATGGGGAGGTGGGAGGGATTGCATTGGGAGTGTATACCTGATGTAAATGACGAGTTGCTGGGTGCTGCACACCAACATGGCACAAGTATACATATGTAACAAACCTGCAAGTTGTGCACAGGTACCCTAGAACTTAAAGTATAATAAAAAAAATAAAAAAGAATAGAAAACAGTTATATGCATATGCATGTGTGTGTGTTTGCTGGTGTCTCTCCTCGCCTCTTCCACTACACTTTATCTTAGCACACACCGTTTTCTGCCTAGACCTCTGTGAGAGGCTTCTATCCGATAACCCCTGGCAACCTTTGCTCTACTCCTCCCGTTATTCACAGGCAAATAGAACACAACTCATCATACATAAAAAGTAAGCTTTTGGTGCTGGTATGTATCTTTAGCTATACTATTCATCTTAGTCTTTCTACTTTTATTCTTAAAATGTATACTAAGCTTTCAAGACAAT
>NW_022329129.1:0-1544 GCF_002776525.5 Piliocolobus tephrosceles | reverse complement strand
GTATACACGTGTCATGGTGGTTTCCTGCAGCCAAACCAGCATCTACCTTAGATATTTCTCCTAATGCTATCCCTCCCCTAGTCCCACAACCCACCGACAGACCTTGCTGTGTGATGTTCTCCTTGCTGTGTCCATGTGTTCTTGTTTGACTACCATTTATGAATGAGAACATATGTGTTTGGACGAGCGGAGGCGGGATGGTGCACTTCCGGGTTCTTCACCACCGGCTCTTCCCGTGTGGGCGGGAATGCAGCTGACGCCCGGGAAGGTGAAGATTAATCAGGCATGCACCAGGTGATGTCAATCCGAGGAGACCAAGATTTACCTGGTGGCACCTGCGGAGCCCCCCTCCCCCAACATGCCCGTGCCCCGCCTATTGCCCTTCCACTCCTAGAAAAGTCGCTCCCAGCAGATGCGCCGGGGGTGGGCTTTCTCAGCCCCCACTCTTGTCGGGACTGTATTAGAAACTCCCCCCCCCCCCCCAGCTCCGGTCCCTGAAGCTAGATGACCAAAGAATAAATTTGCAGTTTTGCTTTTAGCCTTGCCTACTCGCTGGTTCTTTTGTGCCCACTCTGGTGGTCTTAGAAAAACAAATCAATATGGTGTTTGCTTTTCTGTTCCTGTGTTAGTTTGCTGAAAATGATGCTTTCTACCTTCATCCATGTCCACTCAAAGGACGTGAACTCATCCTTTTCTATGGCTGAATTGTATTCCATGGTGTATATGTGCCACACTTTCTTTATCCAGTCTATCGTTGATGGCATTTAGGTTGGTTCCAAGTCTTTGCTATTGTGAATAGTGCCACAGTAAACATATGTGTCCATGTGTCTTTATAGAATGATTTATAATCCTTTGGGCATATGCACCACACTGCCCAAAGTAAGTTATAGATTCAATGCTATCCCCATCAAGCTACCATTGACTTTCTTCAGAGAACTAGAAAAAACTACTTTAAATTTCATATGGAACCAAAAAAGAGCCTGTATAGCCAAGACAATCCTAAGCAAAAAGGACAAAGCTGGAGGCATCACACTTACCTGACTTCAAACTATACTACAAGGCTACAGTAACCAAAACAGCATGGTACTGGGACCAACACAGATATATAGACCAATGGAACAGAACAGAGGCCTCAGAAATACCACCACACATCTACAACCATCTGATCTTTGACAAACCTGACAAAAACAAGCAATGGGAAAGAAATTCCAGGTTTAATAAATGGTATTGGGAAAATTGGCTAGCCACGTGCAGAAAACTGAAACTGGACCCCTTCCTTACATCTTACACACAAATTAACTCAAGATAGATTAAAGACTTCGATGTTAGACCTAAAACAATAAAAAACCCTAGAAGAAAACCTAGGCAATACCATTCAGGAGATAGACATGGGTGAAGACTTCATGACTAAAACACCGAAAGCAATAACAACAAAAGCCAAAATTGACAAATGGGATCTAATTAAACTAAAGAGCTTCTGTGCAGCAAAAGAAACTATCATCAGAGTGAACAGGCAACCTATAAAATAGGAGAAAATTTTTGTA
>NW_022329128.1:0-2165 GCF_002776525.5 Piliocolobus tephrosceles | reverse complement strand
GCCACCTAAAACGCTGGGATTACAGGCGTGAGCCACCGCGCCCGGCCACTTCTCCCCTTTGTAAATTATCAGTATCGTGGCTTGGCACAAAACACCAGACCAGAGGTTAGAAGACGGGTTTCTGAAGCCGCACCTGCCTCTCACCTGAATGGGGAAATAATTTGCTGTGAACATCAGCTTCTTCATCTCCCATGGGGCCGATTCTTTACTATTTTGTGAAGATCAGAATCAAAATCAGATAATGTAGTTAAATGTTTTCAAAACTAGGGATAGTCCTGGGGACAGTCTGTTTTCCTCATTACTTGGATTAGTGCATGCCATGTTTCAGGTATACAACTGATAATGTTAAGCAAGTTACTAAATTATGTGTATTACTACATGCCATGTTTCAGGTATACAACTGATAATGTTAACCAAGTTACTAAATTATGTGTATTACTAAATATTAAAATAATTCATATATTTTAATAAGCAAACCTGGTGACCACAAATTACCTTATAAAGAATTTGGTGAGATAACTGGGGAAAAATCCTTGGTCACTCCCTTTTACAGTGGGACTCATTTTATGTGTGAAGAGAGTGGGTACCCACCATGTGTAAAATGAGACTATTTTGTCTAAGTTGTATTAAAGTAGAGCCTACAACAGAAAAGTGCACACGTCAATAGTGGAAAGATTGATCACCAGGAAAAGAACATGTTGATGTAACCACCACGGAATTGCCTGAATAGACTCAAACCATTGAGTAAGTCACTCCTTCCATGTCCCGATCACTAAAGTCCATGATATCCCTAGAAACTTGTCAAGATGCACCCCACTTATTGCTTCAGGTATACTTTTGAAATGTCTGTCAGTGTTAGAGTTAAATATTCTAATTAAATGTGCAGAGAATTAATCTTGGAAATATAAGAACAAGAGTCCTATTTTTAAATATATAGTAACTGAGGAAATGGGAAAGAAAACACAAATGTCCCAGGATAGAGCACAGAGGCGGTGTGAATTGGAGTTTTGTAGAGGGAAGGAAGATCAAGGGGGTGCTAGCTAAGGCAGGAGAATGGAGAAGAGGGAGGACATTAGTGCACAAAGGAATTAAATGTGAATGGAGCAGAATTGAAATAACACTGAGGATATTTCATAGACGAATCCTGGTCTGTTTCTCCACTTAATCCCTCCAGGACCTTCTTCCATCTCTTTTCCATGTGTTTGATTTCAGGGTAAAGATCACATTATTAGGAACGTTCTGAATAAAAAACCTAGGGATTAGCATATTGAAGGGAATATTCTTTATCTACATCAGCAACAATGGAGGAAACATTGTTCCTTCTGTGTTGACACTAGAACATAAGGCTGAGGAACCTTTGCTTAGTCTTCGTCAACTGTGTAACCACTTAGTCCCGTGTTTTCTAAACCTTGTATCAATAAAATAAACACCAGGTCCCTCAATATTTTTTATTTCTATTTCAGGACCTTATACACAGCAGCAAAGTTAAATGGTGGGGTGAGTGGTTGGAATACTAAGCCAAGACTGCAAAGTCACATGTCTATCAAAGCACCACACCTAACTCCAACTCGTTACAGAAATACTTGTCTTTAGCATATCAGTGAAGATGTTGAGGATAAGAAAATGGAGCAACTTATTCCAAGGGAAGTAAGTTAGCTAATAAATGTAGAATGAATAAACCAAGACATTTTATCTATTACCATTTAAGCATAAATGGCAGCTTTGTAGGTTTTTGGCCATGTAACAATCTTAATGGCAGAGTCAGTTTTCAATCAATGAATCAGTATTTCCAGATATATTGAACTCCATAGGAATGAAGGCAAGGCAAGTATTTGTTTTATCACTTACCTCTGAAATAAACATTCGTAAAATGTAAGAATACAGAACCAAAATACGAAAGTGTCACCTAAAAGTTTTCTAAATAAAACTGCTACACGTTTAGCACTAAAATATTTTACTTGTATTGAATGTTTGAAAGTAAATCAAGGAGGTGGCAAATGCTCCGATTTCCATTCAGAGGATGGTCAGCAATACAGACAGGAAGGATCATGATCACAGGTTAACACGGGCACTCCAGGGGGCTGCTGGGCTTGCCAGGAATGGTTTCTAGGGCTGCCTGCCTGAGAATGCCCTTGGAAAGGTTTCTTGGTGAATCCAGTTGAGCA
>NW_022329127.1:0-1547 GCF_002776525.5 Piliocolobus tephrosceles | reverse complement strand
TACAAAAATTTTCTCCTATTTTATAGGTTGCCTGTTCACTCTGATGATAGTTTCTTTTGCTGCACAGAAGCTCTTTAGTTTAATTAGATCCCATTTGTCAATTTTGGCTTTTGTTGTTATTGCTTTCGGTGTTTTAGTCATGAAGTCTTCACCCATGTCTATCTCCTGAATGGTATTGCCTAGGTTTTCTTCTAGGGTTTTTTATTGTTTTAGGTCTAACATCGAAGTCTTTAATCTATCTTGAGTTAATTTGTGTGTAAGATGTAAGGAAGGGGTCCAGTTTCAGTTTTCTGCACGTGGCTAGCCAATTTTCCCAATACCATTTATTAAACCTGGAATTTCTTTCCCATTGCTTGTTTTTGTCAGGTTTGTCAAAGATCAGATGGTTGTAGATGTGTGGTGGTATTTCTGAGGCCTCTGTTCTGTTCCATTGGTCTATATATCTGTGTTGGTCCCAGTACCATGCTGTTTTGGTTACTGTAGCCTTGTAGTATAGTTTGAAGTCAGGTAAGTGTGATGCCTCCAGCTTTGTCCTTTTTGCTTAGGATTGTCTTGGCTATACAGGCTCTTTTTTGGTTCCATATGAAATTTAAAGTAGTTTTTTCTAGTTCTCTGAAGAAAGTCAATGGTAGCTTGATGGGGATAGCATTGAATCTATAACTTACTTTGGGCAGTGTGGTGCATATGCCCAAAGGATTATAAATCATTCTATAAAGACACATGGACACATATGTTTACTGTGGCACTATTCACAATAGCAAAGACTTGGAACCAACCTAAATGCCATCAACGATAGACTGGATAAAGAAAGTGTGGCACATATACACCATGGAATACAATTCAGCCATAGAAAAGGATGAGTTCACGTCCTTTGAGTGGACATGGATGAAGGTAGAAAGCATCATTTTCAGCAAACTAACACAGGAACAGAAAAGCAAACACCATATTGATTTGTTTTTCTAAGACCACCAGAGTGGGCACAAAAGAACCAGCGAGTAGGCAAGGCTAAAAGCAAAACTGCAAATTTATTCTTTGGTCATCTAGCTTCAGGGACCGGAGCTGGGGGGGGGGGGGGAGTTTCTAATACAGTCCCGACAAGAGTGGGGGCTGAGAAAGCCCACCCCCGGCGCATCTGCTGGGAGCGACTTTTCTAGGAGTGGAAGGGCAATAGGCGGGGCACGGGCATGTTGGGGGAGGGGGGCTCCGCAGGTGCCACCAGGTAAATCTTGGTCTCCTCGGATTGACATCACCTGGTGCATGCCTGATTAATCTTCACCTTCCCGGGCGTCAGCTGCGTTCTCGCACACACGGGAAGAGCCGGTGGTGAAGAAGAACCCGGAAGTGAACCATCCCGCCTCCGCTCGTCCAAACACATATGTTCTCATTCATAAATGGTAGTCAAACAAGAACACATGGACACAGCAAGGAGAACATCACACAGCAAGGTCTGTCGGTGGGTTGTGGGACTAGGGGAGGGATAGCATTAGGAGAAATATCTAAGGTAGATGCTGGTTTGGCTGCAGGAAACCACCATGACACGTGTATAC
>NW_022329126.1:0-3444 GCF_002776525.5 Piliocolobus tephrosceles | reverse complement strand
ATTGTCTTGAAAGCTTAGTATACATTTTAAGAATAAAAGTAGAAAGACTAAGATGAATAGTATAGCTAAAGATACATACCAGCACCAAAAGCTTACTTTTTATGTATGATGAGTTGTGTTCTATTTGCCTGTGAATAACGGGAGGAGTAGAGCAAAGGTTGCCAGGGGTTATCGGATAGAAGCCTCTCACAGAGGTCTAGGCAGAAAACGGTGTGTGCTAAGATAAAGTGTAGTGGAAGAGGCGAGGAGAGACACCAGCAAACACACACACATGCATATGCATATAACTGTTTTCTATTCTTTTTTATTTTTTTTATTATACTTTAAGTTCTAGGGTACCTGTGCACAACTTGCAGGTTTGTTACATATGTATACTTGTGCCATGTTGGTGTGCAGCACCCAGCAACTCGTCATTTACATCAGGTATACACTCCCAATGCAATCCCTCCCACCTCCCCATGATAGGCCCGGGTGTGTGATGTTCCCCTTCCTGAGTCCAAGTGATCTCATTGTTCAGTTCCCACCTATGAGTGAGAACATGCGGTGTTTGGTTTTCTCTTCTTGTGATAGTTTGCTGAGAATGGTGGTTTCCAGCTGCATCCATGTCCCTACAAAGGACATGAACTCATCCTTTCTTATGGCTGCATAGTATTCCATGGTGTATATGTGCCACATTTTCTTAATCCAGTCTGTCACTGATGGACATTTGGGTTGGTTCCAAGTCTTTGCTATTGTGAATAGTGCTGCAATAAACATACGTGTGCATGTGTCTTTATAGCAGCATGATTTATAATCCTTTGGGTATATACCCAGTAGTGGGATGGCTGGGTCATATGGTACATCTAGTTCTAGATCCTTGAGGAATTGCCATACTGTTTTCCACAATGGTTGAACTAGTTTACAATCCCACCAACAGTGTAAAAGTGTTCCTATTTCTCCACATCCTCTCCAGCACCTGTTGTTTCCTGATTTTTTAATGACTGCCATTCTAACTGTGTGAGATAGTATCTCATTGTGGTTTTGATTTGCATTTCTCTGATGGCGAGTGATGATGAGCATTTTTTCATGTGTCTGTTGGCTGTATGAATGTCTTCTTTTGAGAAATGTCTGTTGATATCCTTTGCCCACTTTTTGATGGGGCTGTTTGTTTTTTTCTTGTAAATTTGAGTTCTTTATAGGTCTGGATATTAGCCCTTTGTCAGATGAGTAGATTGCAAAAATTTTCTCCCATTCTGTAGGTTGCCTGTTCACTCTGATGGTAGTTTCTTTTGCTGTGCAGAAGCTCTTTAGTTTAATTAGATCCCATTTGTCAATTTTGGCTTTTGTTGCCGTTGCTTTTGGTGTTTCAGACGTGAAGTCCTTGCCCATGCCTATGTCCTGAATGGTATTCCCTAGGTTTTCTTCTAGGGTTTTTATGGCATTAGGTCTAACATTTAAGTCTCTAATGCATCTTGAATTAATTTTCATATAAGGAGTAAGGAAAGGATCCAGTTTCAGCTTTCTACATATTTTTAACTTTATTAGCAACAATAGTAACATAGGGAATGAACAAAGTGCTTTGAGGATCAAATGATTTTTTTGTCTTTCCCCTAAATAATTCTAGCTCAAATAACGATGGTTTTACACAATTCCTTATTACAGAGGGTTTTTGTATAGCTTCATTCTCTTAAGGAAAAGAAAGTCTTAAATTCCACACCTTCTGACCTCAGATATCGATATGTAGTTACAGAAATAAGGCAGTCTGCAAATTGTCCCCTAATTATATCGTGTACACACACACACAAACACATAAACATATTGGAAAGTTACAAAAATCATAATTAGAGTGTAAGTTACCTATTAGCTTAATATTTGTTCAGTTTCTCTTTCTCTCCTGCTACTAAAGTTATACACAATTAAAACACCTGATTTGGCATCATCTTTTGTGACTTCAGAAGGTAGGGAAGCACTCTGCGCTCCACACGCAGCTATGGAATTTTTCTTGGTCTTCTTTTTCACTTACTTTTAAAAACCTATTTTGTGAAAGCATTCCTGTTTCTCCACCTCCTCTCCAGCATCTGTTGTTTCCTGAATTTTTAGTGATCGCCATTCTAACTGATGTGAGACGGTATCTCATTGTGGTTTTGATTTGCATTTCTCTAAAGACCAGAGATGATGAGCTTTTTTTCATGTTTGTCAGTTGCATAAATGTCTTTTGAGAAGTGTCTGTCCATGTCCTTCACCCACTTTTTGCCGGGGTTGTTTTTTTCTTGTAAATTTAAGTTATCTGTAGATTCTGGATATTAGACCTCAGACACACAGATTGCAAAAATTTTCTCCCATTGTGTAGGTTGCCTGTTCACTCTGATGGTAGTTTCTTTTGCTTTGCAGAAGCTCTTTAGTTGAATTAGATCCCATTTGTCAATTTTGGCTTTGGTTGCCATTGCTTTTGGTGTTTTAGTCATGAAGTCTTTGCCCATGCCTATTTCCTGAATGGTATTACCTAGGTTTTCTTCTAGGGTTTTTATTGTTTTTGGTCTAACATTGAAGTCTTTAATCTATCTTGAGTTAATTTTTGTATAAGATGTAAGGAAGAGATCCAGTTTCAGTTTTCTGCATGTGGCTAGACAATTTTCCCAACACCATTTATTAAACATGACACTGATTTCCCATTGCTTGTTTTTGTCAGGTTTGTCAAAGATCAGATGGTTGTAGATGTGTGGTAGTATTTCTGAGGTCTCTGTTCTGTTCCATTGGTCTATATCTCTGTTTTGGTCCCAGTACTACCAGTACTATGCTGTTTTGGTTACTGTAGCCTTGTAGTATAGTTTGAAGTCAGGTAGTATGATGCCTCCAGCTTTGTCCTTTTTGCTTAGGATTGTCTTGGCTATACAGGCTCTTTTTTGGTTCCATATGAAATTTAAAGTAGTTTTTCCTAGTTCTCTGAAGAAAGTCAATGGTAGCTTGATGGGGATAGCATTGAATCTATAACTTACTTTGGGCAGTGTGGTGCATATGCCCAAAGGATTATAAATCATTCTATAAAGACACATGGACACATATGTTTACTGTGGCACTATTCACAATAGCAAAGACTTGGAACCAACCTAAATGCCATCAACGATAGACTGGATAAAGAAAGTGTGGCACATATACAACACGGAATACTATGCAGCCATAGAAAAGGATGAGTTCATGTCCTTTGCATGGACATAGATGAAGGTAGAAACCATCATTTTCAGCAAACTAACACAGGAACAGAAAAGCAAACACCATATGTTCTCATTCATAAATGGTAGTCAAACAAGAACACATGGACACAGCAAGGAGAACATTACACAGCAGGGTCTGTCGGTGGGTTGGGGGACTAGGGGAGGGATAGCATTAGGAGAAATATCTAACGTAGATGATGGTTTGATGGCTGCAGGAAACCACCATGACACGTGTATACCGATGTAACAAACC
>NW_022329125.1:0-1544 GCF_002776525.5 Piliocolobus tephrosceles | reverse complement strand
TACAAAAATTTTCTCCTATTTTATAGGTTGCCTGTTCACTCTGATGATAGTTTCTTTTGCTGCACAGAAGCTCTTTAGTTTAATTAGATCCCATTTGTCAATTTTGGCTTTTGTTGTTATTGCTTTCGGTGTTTTAGTCATGAAGTCTTCACCCATGTCTATCTCCTGAATGGTATTGCCTAGGTTTTCTTCTAGGGTTTTTTATTGTTTTAGGTCTAACATCGAAGTCTTTAATCTATCTTGAGTTAATTTGTGTGTAAGATGTAAGGAAGGGGTCCAGTTTCAGTTTTCTGCACGTGGCTAGCCAATTTTCCCAATACCATTTATTAAACCTGGAATTTCTTTCCCATTGCTTGTTTTTGTCAGGTTTGTCAAAGATCAGATGGTTGTAGATGTGTGGTGGTATTTCTGAGGCCTCTGTTCTGTTCCATTGGTCTATATATCTGTGTTGGTCCCAGTACCATGCTGTTTTGGTTACTGTAGCCTTGTAGTATAGTTTGAAGTCAGGTAAGTGTGATGCCTCCA
Source organism: Piliocolobus tephrosceles (assembly GCF_002776525.5). Classification (NCBI taxonomy): domain Eukaryota; kingdom Metazoa; phylum Chordata; class Mammalia; order Primates; family Cercopithecidae; genus Piliocolobus; species Piliocolobus tephrosceles. The sequence continues at coordinate 1,019 of NW_022329125.1, read as the reverse complement.
GCTTTGTCCTTTTTGCTTAGGATTGTCTTGGCTATACAGGCTCTTTTTTGGTTCCATATGAAATTTAAAGTAGTTTTTTCTAGTTCTCTGAAGAAAGTCAATGGTAGCTTGATGGGGATAGCATTGAATCTATAACTTACTTTGGGCAGTGTGGTGCATATGCCCAAAGGATTATAAATCATTCTATAAAGACACATGGACACATATGTTTACTGTGGCACTATTCACAATAGCAAAGACTTGGAACCAACCTAAATGCCATCAACGATAGACTGGATAAAGAAAGTGTGGCACATATACACCATGGAATACAATTCAGCCATAGAAAAGGATGAGTTCACGTCCTTTGAGTGGACATGGATGAAGGTAGAAAGCATCATTTTCAGCAAACTAACACAGGAACAGAAAAGCAAACACCATATTGATTTGTTTTTCTAAGACCACCAGAGTGGGCACAAAAGAACCAGCGAGTAGGCAAGGCTAAAAGCAAAACTGCAAATTTATTCTTTGGTCATCTAGCTTCAGGGACCGGAGCTGGGGGGGGGGGGGGAGTTTCTAATACAGTCCCGACAAGAGTGGGGGCTGAGAAAGCCCACCCCCGGCGCATCTGCTGGGAGCGACTTTTCTAGGAGTGGAAGGGCAATAGGCGGGGCACGGGCATGTTGGGGGAGGGGGGCTCCGCAGGTGCCACCAGGTAAATCTTGGTCTCCTCGGATTGACATCACCTGGTGCATGCCTGATTAATCTTCACCTTCCCGGGCGTCAGCTGCATTCCCGCCCACACGGGAAGAGCCGGTGGTGAAGAACCCGGAAGTGCACCATCCCGCCTCCGCTCGTCCAAACACATATGTTCTCATTCATAAATGGTAGTCAAACAAGAACACATGGACACAGCAAGGAGAACATCACACAGCAAGGTCTGTCGGTGGGTTGTGGGACTAGGGGAGGGATAGCATTAGGAGAAATATCTAAGGTAGATGCTGGTTTGGCTGCAGGAAACCACCATGACACGTGTATAC
>NW_022329124.1:0-2165 GCF_002776525.5 Piliocolobus tephrosceles | reverse complement strand
TGCTCAACTGGATTCACCAAGAAACCTTTCCAAGGGCATTCTCAGGCAGGCAGCCCTAGAAACCATTCCTGGCAAGCCCAGCAGCCCCCTGGAGTGCCCGTGTTAACCTGTGATCATGATCCTTCCTGTCTGTATTGCTGACCATCCTCTGAATGGAAATCGGAGCATTTGCCACCTCCTTGATTTACTTTCAAACATTCAATACAAGTAAAATATTTTAGTGCTAAACGTGTAGCAGTTTTATTTAGAAAACTTTTAGGTGACACTTTCGTATTTTGGTTCTGTATTCTTACATTTTACGAATGTTTATTTCAGAGGTAAGTGATAAAACAAATACTTGCCTTGCCTTCATTCCTATGGAGTTCAATATATCTGGAAATACTGATTCATTGATTGAAAACTGACTCTGCCATTAAGATTGTTACATGGCCAAAAACCTACAAAGCTGCCATTTATGCTTAAATGGTAATAGATAAAATGTCTTGGTTTATTCATTCTACATTTATTAGCTAACTTACTTCCCTTGGAATAAGTTGCTCCATTTTCTTATCCTCAACATCTTCACTGATATGCTAAAGACAAGTATTTCTGTAACGAGTTGGAGTTAGGTGTGGTGCTTTGATAGACATGTGACTTTGCAGTCTTGGCTTAGTATTCCAACCACTCACCCCACCATTTAACTTTGCTGCTGTGTATAAGGTCCTGAAATAGAAATAAAAAATATTGAGGGACCTGGTGTTTATTTTATTGATACAAGGTTTAGAAAACACGGGACTAAGTGGTTACACAGTTGACGAAGACTAAGCAAAGGTTCCTCAGCCTTATGTTCTAGTGTCAACACAGAAGGAACAATGTTTCCTCCATTGTTGCTGATGTAGATAAAGAATATTCCCTTCAATATGCTAATCCCTAGGTTTTTTATTCAGAACGTTCCTAATAATGTGATCTTTACCCTGAAATCAAACACATGGAAAAGAGATGGAAGAAGGTCCTGGAGGGATTAAGTGGAGAAACAGACCAGGATTCGTCTATGAAATATCCTCAGTGTTATTTCAATTCTGCTCCATTCACATTTAATTCCTTTGTGCACTAATGTCCTCCCTCTTCTCCATTCTCCTGCCTTAGCTAGCACCCCCTTGATCTTCCTTCCCTCTACAAAACTCCAATTCACACCGCCTCTGTGCTCTATCCTGGGACATTTGTGTTTTCTTTCCCATTTCCTCAGTTACTATATATTTAAAAATAGGACTCTTGTTCTTATATTTCCAAGATTAATTCTCTGCACATTTAATTAGAATATTTAACTCTAACACTGACAGACATTTCAAAAGTATACCTGAAGCAATAAGTGGGGTGCATCTTGACAAGTTTCTAGGGATATCATGGACTTTAGTGATCGGGACATGGAAGGAGTGACTTACTCAATGGTTTGAGTCTATTCAGGCAATTCCGTGGTGGTTACATCAACATGTTCTTTTCCTGGTGATCAATCTTTCCACTATTGACGTGTGCACTTTTCTGTTGTAGGCTCTACTTTAATACAACTTAGACAAAATAGTCTCATTTTACACATGGTGGGTACCCACTCTCTTCACACATAAAATGAGTCCCACTGTAAAAGGGAGTGACCAAGGATTTTTCCCCAGTTATCTCACCAAATTCTTTATAAGGTAATTTGTGGTCACCAGGTTTGCTTATTAAAATATATGAATTATTTTAATATTTAGTAATACACATAATTTAGTAACTTGGTTAACATTATCAGTTGTATACCTGAAACATGGCATGTAGTAATACACATAATTTAGTAACTTGCTTAACATTATCAGTTGTATACCTGAAACATGGCATGCACTAATCCAAGTAATGAGGAAAACAGACTGTCCCCAGGACTATCCCTAGTTTTGAAAACATTTAACTACATTATCTGATTTTGATTCTGATCTTCACAAAATAGTAAAGAATCGGCCCCATGGGAGATGAAGAAGCTGATGTTCACAGCAAATTATTTCCCCATTCAGGTGAGAGGCAGGTGCGGCTTCAGAAACCCGTCTTCTAACCTCTGGTCTGGTGTTTTGTGCCAAGCCACGATACTGATAATTTACAAAGGGGAGAAGTGGCCGGGCGCGGTGGCTCACGCCTGTAATCCCAGCGTTTTAGGTGGC
>NW_022329123.1:0-1024 GCF_002776525.5 Piliocolobus tephrosceles | reverse complement strand
ACGGCCAAGAGGATACACTCAGAGGAGCCCAAGCCCATGGCCACGTACAGCTGGGCCACACAGCCACCGTAGCTCATGGTTTTGTCTGCCTTATTCATGGTAACCAGCAACTGTGGGGCAACACTGGTGGTAAGGCAGATGTCCACGCACGAGAGGTTGCTGAGGAAGAAGTACATCGGAGTGTGGAGTCTGGAGTCCAGACAAGACACTAGTGTGATGGCAGTGTTCCCCAGAAGGCTCAAGATGGAGAGGAACAAAATGATGACAAAGAGAAACCTCTCTAGCTGAGGCTGATCTGAAAATCCCAGGAGAAGAAACCCCTTTTCAGAGCTGTTGTTGGTTTCCTCCATTTTCCTGCAGCTTCAGGACACCTCAGCTTCAAATACTAAGTGATTAATATCTGGGGGAGAGAAAGTAATGAGATCAAGACTGGTAATCCACAATCGTTTACAGTATGATTCTCTTCCTTATGTATCTCCTAAAACATGTTGTGAAGACCTAGAGAACTTTCCTCAACATAAATCCATGGGCTGGAAATGTCACTTCCTTCTATGTTTATTGAATGAAGTTTTACTCAAATGACAAAAGTATTGTACTAACTTTTGTTTTGATATTTGTATTTACTCACTCTTTGCTTATTCTTGTACTTTGCCGATTTTTACACTGACATATTTGTATGTTCAAATGATGTATTTACGCAGTAAAGCAACTAACCCAATGTCCTTTCTATGCAAATATTTTGTTATATTTATACAAATATATATATTTTATGAGATGGAGTCTCGCTCTGTCGCCCGGACTACAGTGCAGTGGTGTGATCTCTGCTCACTGCAACCTCTGCTTCCTGGGTTCAAATAATTCTCCTGCCTCAGCCTCAAGAGTAGCTGAGACTACAGGCATGTGCCACCATGCCCAGCTAATTTTTGTATTTTCTTTTGTTTTTTAGGATGGAATCTCGCTCTGTCTCCCAGGCTGGAGTGCAGTGGTGTAATCTCTGATCACTGCAAACTTCACCTCCTGCGTT
>NW_022329122.1:0-1111 GCF_002776525.5 Piliocolobus tephrosceles | reverse complement strand
TCAAAAAGTGGGTAAAGGATATGAACAGACACTTCTCAAAAGACATTTATGCAACTAAAAAACATGAAAAAAAGTTCATCATCACTGTTCTTTAGATAAATGTAAATCAAAACCACAATGAGATATCATCTCACACCAATTAGAATGGCAATCACTAAAAATTCAGGAGACAACAGATGCTGGAGAGGAGGTGGTGAAATAAGAATGTTTTTGCAAAATAGGTTTTTAAAAGTAAGTGAAAAAGACAACTAAGAAAAATTCCATAGCTGCGTGTTGATCACAGAGTGCTTCCCTACCTTCTGAAATCACAAAAGATGATGCCAAATCAGGTGTTTTAATTGTGTGTAGCAGGGGAGAAACTGGACAAATATTAAGCTAATAGGTAACTCACACTCTATGATTTTTTGTAACTTTCCAATATATGTTTGTGTGTGTGTGTGTGTGTACACGTGATATAATTAGAGGGCAATTAGGAGATTGCCTTATTTCTGTAACTACAACTAGATTTCTCTGATGTCAGGAGTTGTGGAATTTAAGACTTTCTTTTCCTTAAGAGAATGAAGCTATACAAAAACCCCCTGTGATCAGGTATTGTGTAAAACCATCATTATTTGAGCTAGAATTATTTAGGGGAAAGACAAAAAAAAAAAAAATTGATCCTCAAAGCACTTTGTTCATTCCCTACGTTACTATTATTTGCTAATAAAGTTAAGAATAGACATCAGTTACAATGCATAGGCTAAATAATGGATGTGCCAGCTAACTAATCATGTACTGAGAAAATAGTATGATTTCAACCAATTTCCTATCAACCATATGCAGTTACATGCATATGCATGTGTGTGTGTGTTTGCTGGTGTCTCTCCTCGCCTCTTCCACTACACTTTATCTTAGCACACACCATTTTCTGCCTGGACCTCTGTGAGAGGCTTCTAACTGATAACCCCTTGCAACCTTTGCCTTACTCATCCCATTATTCACAGGCAAACAGAACACAACTCATCAAATATAAAAAGTAAGCTTTTGGTGCTGGTATGTATCTTTAGCTATACTATTCATCTTAATCTTTCTACTTTTATTCTTAAAATGTATACTAAGCTTTCAAGACAAT
>NW_022329121.1:0-1942 GCF_002776525.5 Piliocolobus tephrosceles | reverse complement strand
TTTATTTATTTATTTATTTATTTATTTATTTATTTATTTATTTATTTTGTAGAGATAGGGTCTTCCAATCCTCCTGCCTTGGCCTCCCAAATTGCTGTGATTACAGGCATGAACCACCAGGTCCACCCAATGTATTTTATCCTATGTAATGTTCCCAGCTGAAAGGAAAAAAAAAAAAAAAAAAAAACTTGTATCATAACATATCTGTCTCTGCTGTTAGCATAATAGTATGGGTATCCAGTGTTTGAGTAATCAAGACCTAGATGTGTTCCATTAAAATTAGTAAGAAAGGAGTCAAATTTTCTACAATCCCACGGGCATTCCATTTATTTTTTTTATTTTCATGATGTTTGATTATGGTAAAATGTTTCAGCCTTTTCCTTCTAAATTTACTAAAGCAAATACATATATTTTATAAAGACAGTAAATAGTAAAAAAATTGGTTTATTAACTTTTGTTTTTATAAAGTTTTATAGACTGTCAAAAATGTTTTGTATTTCTTATATTTTGCTCTCATAAACACTCTGCAGCAAGCTCACTGATAGACCAAAGCTCTGAGTACTTAACTATCATTGAAAGGAAAGTTAGATATTGACTCTAGGATCCCTGGCTCCTACTTTAAGGACCTGATCCCCTTGGCACAATGGCTATAATGGCTGTGCCCCAATAGCTACATAATATCAATAGGCAGGTAAACAATGTGAACATAAGAATGACAAGTTCACATTTGAGGAAGGAAAGAGGCCCAGTGAAAGTGTATAGTTGGGGGTTCAACTTCAGTCCTACAATTGCAGTTTATCCTGATAATGGCTTTATAATTATTAGAACACTTTGAGCTCTACATGTATCATAATAATTTTATAGGCATTTGAATTTGAACCAAAGTTCATATGTCCTTGATCATTTCAAAGTATTTCCCCCTAAAATAAGATGCTGTAATCAATCAGCTGGAAGACAATTTACAGATAATTTAGCCCATTGTTCCCTAAAATAAGATATTTATCAGCGTCATGGGGGTATAGTTCCTTGAACAACTAACTTTCAGAATATATTCATCTTTAAAAAATATTTGGATTTTTAATATACTGGTGTGAACTGTTAATTGCCAGGAGGGTTGGGGCAGGGATGGTAGAAAACAGATTCAATTATTCCATAAATATATATTGAAGATCCAGTTAGATGTTGGAGATACAAGGTTGTAACCAAAAGAAGCATGATTGTGGATCTCATGGAACTCGCAGTTTACTAGAAAAGGTAGATGTTCAACAAATCATGAGGGAAATAAATATAGGAATCCCACAGAAATACTGTGGGTTTAGTTCCATACACTGCAATAAAGCAAATATCATGCTTAAACAAGTTGCACTAATTTTTTGGTTTTCCAGTGCATATAAAAGTTGTGCTTACATTATACGTCTATTAACTGTGTAACAGCATTACATCTAAAAAATGGCACAACTTAATTTAAAAATACTTCATTTCTGGGGCAGAGCAAGATGGCCGAATAGGAACAGCTCCAGTCTCCATCTCCCAGCGCGAGCGACACAGAAGACGGGTGATTAATGCATTTTCAACTGAGGTACTGGGGTCATCTCACACGGGAGTGCCGGACAATCCGTGCGGGTCAGCTGCTGCAGCCTGACCAGCGAGAGCTGAAGCAGGGCGAGGCATCGCCTCACCTGGGAAGCGCGAGGGGGAAGGGAGTCCCTTTTCCTAGCCAGGGGAACTGAGACACACAACACCTGGAAAATTGGGTAACTCCCACCCCAATACTGCACTGTAACACTGGCACACCAGAGAATATATCCCACACCTGGCTGGGAGGGTCCCACGCCCACGGAGCATCCCTCCTTGCTATCACAGCAGTCTGTGGCAATCTAACCGCAAGGCAGCAACGAGGCTGGGGGAGGGGCGCCCGCCATCGCTGAGGCTTAAGTAGGTA
>NW_022329120.1:0-1024 GCF_002776525.5 Piliocolobus tephrosceles | reverse complement strand
AACGCAGGAGGTGAAGTTTGCAGTGATCAGAGATTACACCACTGCACTCCAGCCTGGGAGACAGAGCGAGATTCCATCCTAAAAAACAAAAGAAAATACAAAAATTAGCTGGGCATGGTGGCACATGCCTGTAGTCTCAGCTACTCTTGAGGCTGAGGCAGGAGAATTATTTGAACCCAGGAAGCAGAGGTTGCAGTGAGCAGAGATCACACCACTGCACTGTAGTCCGGGCGACAGAGCGAGACTCCATCTCATAAAATATATATATTTGTATAAATATAACAAAATATTTGCATAGAAAGGACATTGGGTTAGTTGCTTTACTGCGTAAATACATCATTTGAACATACAAATATGTCAGTGTAAAAATCGGCAAAGTACAAGAATAAGCAAAGAGTGAGTAAATACAAATATCAAAACAAAAGTTAGTACAATACTTTTGTCATTTGAGTAAAACTTCATTCAATAAACATAGAAGGAAGTGACATTTCCAGCCCATGGATTTATGTTGAGGAAAGTTCTCTAGGTCTTCACAACATGTTTTAGGAGATACATAAGGAAGAGAATCATACTGTAAACGATTGTGGATTACCAGTCTTGATCTCATTACTTTCTCTCCCCCAGATATTAATCACTTAGTATTTGAAGCTGAGGTGTCCTGAAGCTGCAGGAAAATGGAGGAAACCAACAACAGCTCTGAAAAGGGGTTTCTTCTCCTGGGATTTTCAGATCAGCCTCAGCTAGAGAGGTTTCTCTTTGTCATCATTTTGTTCCTCTCCATCTTGAGCCTTCTGGGGAACACTGCCATCACACTAGTGTCTTGTCTGGACTCCAGACTCCACACTCCGATGTACTTCTTCCTCAGCAACCTCTCGTGCGTGGACATCTGCCTTACCACCAGTGTTGCCCCACAGTTGCTGGTTACCATGAATAAGGCAGACAAAACCATGAGCTACGGTGGCTGTGTGGCCCAGCTGTACGTGGCCATGGGCTTGGGCTCCTCTGAGTGTATCCTCTTGGCCGT
>NW_022329119.1:0-1111 GCF_002776525.5 Piliocolobus tephrosceles | reverse complement strand
ATTGTCTTGAAAGCTTAGTATACATTTTAAGAATAAAAGTAGAAAGATTAAGATGAATAGTATAGCTAAAGATACATACCAGCACCAAAAGCTTACTTTTTATATTTGATGAGTTGTGTTCTGTTTGCCTGTGAATAATGGGATGAGTAAGGCAAAGGTTGCAAGGGGTTATCAGTTAGAAGCCTCTCACAGAGGTCCAGGCAGAAAATGGTGTGTGCTAAGATAAAGTGTAGTGGAAGAGGCGAGGAGAGACACCAGCAAACACACACACACATGCATATGCATGTAACTGCATATGGTTGATAGGAAATTGGTTGAAATCATACTATTTTCTCAGTACATGATTAGTTAGCTGGCACATCCATTATTTAGCCTATGCATTGTAACTGATGTCTATTCTTAACTTTATTAGCAAATAATAGTAACGTAGGGAATGAACAAAGTGCTTTGAGGATCAATTTTTTTTTTTTTTGTCTTTCCCCTAAATAATTCTAGCTCAAATAATGATGGTTTTACACAATACCTGATCACAGGGGGTTTTTGTATAGCTTCATTCTCTTAAGGAAAAGAAAGTCTTAAATTCCACAACTCCTGACATCAGAGAAATCTAGTTGTAGTTACAGAAATAAGGCAATCTCCTAATTGCCCTCTAATTATATCACGTGTACACACACACACACACACAAACATATATTGGAAAGTTACAAAAAATCATAGAGTGTGAGTTACCTATTAGCTTAATATTTGTCCAGTTTCTCCCCTGCTACACACAATTAAAACACCTGATTTGGCATCATCTTTTGTGATTTCAGAAGGTAGGGAAGCACTCTGTGATCAACACGCAGCTATGGAATTTTTCTTAGTTGTCTTTTTCACTTACTTTTAAAAACCTATTTTGCAAAAACATTCTTATTTCACCACCTCCTCTCCAGCATCTGTTGTCTCCTGAATTTTTAGTGATTGCCATTCTAATTGGTGTGAGATGATATCTCATTGTGGTTTTGATTTACATTTATCTAAAGAACAGTGATGATGAACTTTTTTTCATGTTTTTTAGTTGCATAAATGTCTTTTGAGAAGTGTCTGTTCATATCCTTTACCCACTTTTTGA
>NW_022329118.1:0-1024 GCF_002776525.5 Piliocolobus tephrosceles | reverse complement strand
ACGGCCAAGAGGATACACTCAGAGGAGCCCAAGCCCATGGCCACGTAGAGCTGGGCCACACAGCCACCGTAGCTCATGGTTTTGTCTGCCTTATTCATGGTAACCAGCAACTGTGGGGCAACACTGGTGGTAAGGCAGATGTCCACGCACGAGAGGTTGCTGAGGAAGAAGTACATCGGAGTGTGGAGTCTGGAGTCCAGACAAGACACTAGTGTGATGGCAGTGTTCCCCAGAAGGCTCAAGATGTAGAGGAACAAAATGATGACAAAGAGAAACCTCTCTAGCTGAGGCTGATCTGAAAATCCCAGGAGAAGAAACCCCTTTTCAGAGCTGTTGTTGGTTTCCTCCATTTTCCTGCAGCTTCAGGACACCTCAGCTTCAAATACTAAGTGATTAATATCTGGGGGAGAGAAAGTAATGAGATCAAGACTGGTAATCCACAATCGTTTACAGTATGATTCTCTTCCTTATGTATCTCCTAAAACATGTTGTGAAGACCTAGAGAACTTTCCTCAACATAAATCCATGGGCTGGAAATGTCACTTCCTTCTATGTTTATTGAATGAAGTTTTACTCAAATGACAAAAGTATTGTACTAACTTTTGTTTTGATATTTGTATTTACTCACTCTTTGCTTATTCTTGTACTTTGCCGATTTTTACACTGACATATTTGTATGTTCAAATGATGTATTTACGCAGTAAAGCAACTGACCCAATGTCCTTTCTATGCAAATATTTTGTTATATTTATACAAATATATGTATTTTATGAGATGGAGTCTTGCTCTGTCGCCCCGACTACAGTGCAGTGGCGTGATCTCTGCTGACTGCAACCTCTGCTTCCTGGGTTCAAATAATTCTCCTGCCTCAGCCTCAAGAGTAGCTGAGACTACAGGCATGTGCCACCATGCCCAGCTAATTTTTGTATTTTCTTTTGTTTTTTAGGATGGAATCTCGCTCTGTCTCCCAGGCTGGAGTGCAGTGGTGTAATCTCTGATCACTGCAAACTTCACCTCCTGCGTT
>NW_022329117.1:0-1024 GCF_002776525.5 Piliocolobus tephrosceles | reverse complement strand
AACGCAGGAGGTGAAGTTTGCAGTGATCAGAGATTACACCACTGCACTCCAGCCTGGGAGACAGAGCGAGATTCCATCCTAAAAAACAAAAGAAAATACAAAAATTAGCTGGGCATGGTGGCACATGCCTGTAGTCTCAGCTACTCTTGAGGCTGAGGCAGGAGAATTATTTGAACCCAGGAAGCAGAGGTTGCAGTCAGCAGAGATCACGCCACTGCACTGTAGTCGGGGCGACAGAGCAAGACTCCATCTCATAAAATACATATATTTGTATAAATATAACAAAATATTTGCATAGAAAGGACATTGGGTCAGTTGCTTTACTGCGTAAATACATCATTTGAACATACAAATATGTCAGTGTAAAAATCGGCAAAGTACAAGAATAAGCAAAGAGTGAGTAAATACAAATATCAAAACAAAAGTTAGTACAATACTTTTGTCATTTGAGTAAAACTTCATTCAATAAACATAGAAGGAAGTGACATTTCCAGCCCATGGATTTATGTTGAGGAAAGTTCTCTAGGTCTTCACAACATGTTTTAGGAGATACATAAGGAAGAGAATCATACTGTAAACGATTGTGGATTACCAGTCTTGATCTCATTACTTTCTCTCCCCCAGATATTAATCACTTAGTATTTGAAGCTGAGGTGTCCTGAAGCTGCAGGAAAATGGAGGAAACCAACAACAGCTCTGAAAAGGGGTTTCTTCTCCTGGGATTTTCAGATCAGCCTCAGCTAGAGAGGTTTCTCTTTGTCATCATTTTGTTCCTCTACATCTTGAGCCTTCTGGGGAACACTGCCATCACACTAGTGTCTTGTCTGGACTCCAGACTCCACACTCCGATGTACTTCTTCCTCAGCAACCTCTCGTGCGTGGACATCTGCCTTACCACCAGTGTTGCCCCACAGTTGCTGGTTACCATGAATAAGGCAGACAAAACCATGAGCTACGGTGGCTGTGTGGCCCAGCTCTACGTGGCCATGGGCTTGGGCTCCTCTGAGTGTATCCTCTTGGCCGT
>NW_022329116.1:0-1111 GCF_002776525.5 Piliocolobus tephrosceles | reverse complement strand
TCAAAAAGTGGGTAAAGGATATGAACAGACACTTCTCAAAAGACATTTATGCAACTAAAAAACATGAAAAAAAGTTCATCATCACTGTTCTTTAGATAAATGTAAATCAAAACCACAATGAGATATCATCTCACACCAATTAGAATGGCAATCACTAAAAATTCAGGAGACAACAGATGCTGGAGAGGAGGTGGTGAAATAAGAATGTTTTTGCAAAATAGGTTTTTAAAAGTAAGTGAAAAAGACAACTAAGAAAAATTCCATAGCTGCGTGTTGATCACAGAGTGCTTCCCTACCTTCTGAAATCACAAAAGATGATGCCAAATCAGGTGTTTTAATTGTGTGTAGCAGGGGAGAAACTGGACAAATATTAAGCTAATAGGTAACTCACACTCTATGATTTTTTGTAACTTTCCAATATATGTTTGTGTGTGTGTGTGTGTGTACACGTGATATAATTAGAGGGCAATTAGGAGATTGCCTTATTTCTGTAACTACAACTAGATTTCTCTGATGTCAGGAGTTGTGGAATTTAAGACTTTCTTTTCCTTAAGAGAATGAAGCTATACAAAAACCCCCTGTGATCAGGTATTGTGTAAAACCATCATTATTTGAGCTAGAATTATTTAGGGGAAAGACAAAAAAAAAAAAAATTGATCCTCAAAGCACTTTGTTCATTCCCTACGTTACTATTATTTGCTAATAAAGTTAAGAATAGACATCAGTTACAATGCATAGGCTAAATAATGGATGTGCCAGCTAACTAATCATGTACTGAGAAAATAGTATGATTTCAACCAATTTCCTATCAACCATATGCAGTTACACGCATATGCATGTGTGTGTGTGTTTGCTGGTGTCTCTCCTCGCCTCTTCCACTACACTTTATCTTAGCACACACCATTTTCTGCCTGGACCTCTGTGAGAGGCTTCTAACTGATAACCCCTTGCAACCTTTGCCTTACTCATCCCATTATTCACAGGCAAACAGAACACAACTCATCAAATATAAAAAGTAAGCTTTTGGTGCTGGTATGTATCTTTAGCTATACTATTCATCTTAATCTTTCTACTTTTATTCTTAAAATGTATACTAAGCTTTCAAGACAAT
>NW_022329115.1:0-1111 GCF_002776525.5 Piliocolobus tephrosceles | reverse complement strand
ATTGTCTTGAAAGCTTAGTATACATTTTAAGAATAAAAGTAGAAAGATTAAGATGAATAGTATAGCTAAAGATACATACCAGCACCAAAAGCTTACTTTTTATATTTGATGAGTTGTGTTCTGTTTGCCTGTGAATAATGGGATGAGTAAGGCAAAGGTTGCAAGGGGTTATCAGTTAGAAGCCTCTCACAGAGGTCCAGGCAGAAAATGGTGTGTGCTAAGATAAAGTGTAGTGGAAGAGGCGAGGAGAGACACCAGCAAACACACACACACATGCATATGCGTGTAACTGCATATGGTTGATAGGAAATTGGTTGAAATCATACTATTTTCTCAGTACATGATTAGTTAGCTGGCACATCCATTATTTAGCCTATGCATTGTAACTGATGTCTATTCTTAACTTTATTAGCAAATAATAGTAACGTAGGGAATGAACAAAGTGCTTTGAGGATCAATTTTTTTTTTTTTTGTCTTTCCCCTAAATAATTCTAGCTCAAATAATGATGGTTTTACACAATACCTGATCACAGGGGGTTTTTGTATAGCTTCATTCTCTTAAGGAAAAGAAAGTCTTAAATTCCACAACTCCTGACATCAGAGAAATCTAGTTGTAGTTACAGAAATAAGGCAATCTCCTAATTGCCCTCTAATTATATCACGTGTACACACACACACACACACAAACATATATTGGAAAGTTACAAAAAATCATAGAGTGTGAGTTACCTATTAGCTTAATATTTGTCCAGTTTCTCCCCTGCTACACACAATTAAAACACCTGATTTGGCATCATCTTTTGTGATTTCAGAAGGTAGGGAAGCACTCTGTGATCAACACGCAGCTATGGAATTTTTCTTAGTTGTCTTTTTCACTTACTTTTAAAAACCTATTTTGCAAAAACATTCTTATTTCACCACCTCCTCTCCAGCATCTGTTGTCTCCTGAATTTTTAGTGATTGCCATTCTAATTGGTGTGAGATGATATCTCATTGTGGTTTTGATTTACATTTATCTAAAGAACAGTGATGATGAACTTTTTTTCATGTTTTTTAGTTGCATAAATGTCTTTTGAGAAGTGTCTGTTCATATCCTTTACCCACTTTTTGA
>NW_022329114.1:0-2883 GCF_002776525.5 Piliocolobus tephrosceles | reverse complement strand
GCAATACCGTATGTTCTGGAATAGCTGCATCATTGGCCGCAGCACCGATGTTTGCAGAGTCCCCGCTAGTCCTTCCTGATCACAGTCCCCACCCTGATGCCCTGGGAGGAGCCACATCTCCCCAGCACTTTCCTCAGAGCTGCGGCCACCTCTTTATTCCTCACGCTGTAGATGAGCGGGTTGAGCATGGGGGTGAGGATGGTGTAGAAGGCGGACACCACTTTATCCTTCTCTGGGGTGTGGTAGGAGTGGGGCAGCACGTTGGTGTAGAAGGCTGCCCCGTAGAAAATGCTCACCACCATGACGTGGGAGGAACACGTAGCAAAGGCTTTGCGCCGGCCCTCAGCAGAGTTCATCCGGTGGACAGTCAGGAGGATGCGCGTGTAGGACACCGAGATGACGGACAGAGGGAGCAGCAGCATCAGCACGCAGCAGGCATACATCAGGGTCTCGTAGAGCGACGTGTCTGCGCACGACAACTTCAGCACGGCTGGGATCTCACAGAAAAAGTGATTGATCTCTCGGGAGCTACAGAAGGGAAAACTCATAGTGACAGGAGTCAGCACGAACCCATCCAAGGAGCCACCCACCCAGGAGCCGAGCACCACGAATAAGCAGACCCTGCGGTTCATGAGGAGAGGGTACCGTAGAGGGTTGCACACAGCCACGTACCGGTCATAGGCCATGAGACCCAGCAGGAAGAATTCCCCTCCAATCAGGGTCAGGTAGAGGAAGATCTGAAGTGCACAGCCCAGGAAGGAAATGGTCTTGTCCTTGGACAGGAGGTCCTGGAGCATCTTGGGGACCGTGATACAGATGTAGATGGTATCCATGATGGAGAGCTGGCTGAGCAAGAAGTACATGGGAGTGTGGAGGCGGGAGTCCACATGGATGAGCAGAATCATGACCACGTTGGCTGTTATGGCCACCACAAAGATGGAGAAGACTATTGCAAAGAGAAGCCCGGGGAAGGCAGGATGGGTGATGAGGCCTATGAGGACGAAGTTAGTGGAGTTCTGGAGAAGACCCTCCATGCCCATGGTCCATGAGAGCTCCTTGGGCTGTCAAGACAGAAATCTGGCAGCTTATTTAGTGACCTGACATGTAGGAAGAACCCACCAGGAATAGTATTGTCAGCAGCGTGTGACAAAACAAAGATCACCTACTTCAGGATCATTTGAAATCCCGGTTTCAGTGTTAATGATCTGTATGATATTGGACAGAAAATCTCAACTCAGTTTCCCCAGTTTCATTATCTGTGAAAAGTCAGCCTAGTTCTATACAGGCTGGATGTGAGATGTAAATGTAATGATTCATACAGTACCTGGTTTAGAATTGGCTTTTTATTTTGAACTATCTTCTGAACACATTTTATAATCTTACCACTCTAGATTCAAAGTTTTCTGAGGGTGGTTACCGTGCCTTATTTCCCATTTTGCCTTGCAATACATGGTTTGGGTTTAAATTGCTCTCTGCATCTCCATTAAGATTGTATTAAGATCATACACAGACATCTACTTGTGACTTATGAAATTGGTAGAAAATATCTAAATAACTGTTTTGGCTGCTATTACTAAACAGCTTTATGAAAGTCTGCAACCTCAAAGCAGTACAGATGACCTCATTTGAGGTCAGGAGCCACTTTCTTGTGGTTAGACTTTTGTCCTGCAAAGGGAGTTCATGTTTTAGTCAGGGATTGCTGCGAGACCTTGTGTCTATTCTCACAGACTAATTTGGGGATCATAAATCTGGAAGGACCGCCACAAACTACTTCAGAGCAAGGCTTTAGTTTCCTTATCATGGTGGTCTTTCTGGTTGACAATGAATTCTGCTAAAATTTTATGACTAGATACTGCATCAATATCACTCGATGACTGAATCTTCTTATTGTTTAGCCAAAACGCTAGCGTTTCTGACAGAGTGGCATTCTGAACCTGTCCTGCTGTTATGTCATCCTAGGAATCCACTGCTAGTTGGGTTTTTTCCTCAAATTTCTCTACCATTTTGCTGATCCTTCATGTCTCTAAAAATAACTAGTCAGTTGCAGTGGCTCACACCTGCAGTCCCCAGCACTTTGGGTGGCCGAAGCAGGCAGATCACCTGAGGTCAGGACTTCGAGATCAGCCTGGCCAACATGGTGAAACCTCATCTCTACTAATACAAAAGTTAGTCGGGCTTGGTGGCAGGTGCCTGTAAAATCTCAGCTACTCGGGAGGCTGAGGAAGGAGAATCGCTTGCACCTGGGAGGCAGGGGAGGCGGAAGTTGCAGTGAGCTGAGATTGTGCCATTGCACTCCAGCCTGGCGGACAAGAGCGAGACTTCATCCCAAAAAACACATAACAAAGAATCTATAGATGGTAAAGACGTTTCTGAACTCAAGAAAGACAGCAGTATCAAGCATTCCTTGAACTAAATGGAATGAATTCTCATGCTTTGAGAAACGGGAATGCATATTCTTTTGATATGTTCAGGGATATTGAGGGATGAATTGTTCCTTTTAGATTATGGTGTATCTCTTCTCATTTTAGTGACAGTATTACGGAAGAAACATTTCTGTAAAACGTTTTGACCACCAATACTACAAATATATCTGAATCTTTTGGTTCCAGAATAGTAAAATTTACAGTCTCTGAAGCATCAAGAAGGAATAAACTCCCCTTACATTGAAGCAAAAACAACAGGAACAGTAGAGACAGTTTTCCTTCTTAGCGCTCAAAGATGGAGATGTGAGTAATAGACCTAAAAGATGAGTAAACTTTCAAAGGAAGAAAAAGAAAAGCAATTTTTGTGTTGGTCTGTGCTGAAACTTCAATTTATCACACCTTGGTTGAGGAGAAAAAAAATACATGAGCATCAAATATTAACTCCTGTCAAGCTTGGTAA
>NW_022329113.1:0-2883 GCF_002776525.5 Piliocolobus tephrosceles | reverse complement strand
TTACCAAGCTTGACAGGAGTTAATATTTGATGCTCATGTATTTTTTTTCTCCTCAACCAAGGTGTGATAAATTGAAGTTTCAGCACAGACCAACACAAAAATTGCTTTTCTTTTTCTTCCTTTGAAAGTTTACTCATCTTTTAGGTCTATTACTCACATCTCCATCTTTGAGCGCTAAGAAGGAAAACTGTCTCTACTGTTCCTGTTGTTTTTGCTTCAATGTAAGGGGAGTTTATTCCTTCTTGATGCTTCAGAGACTGTAAATTTTACTATTCTGGAACCAAAAGATTCAGATATATTTGTAGTATTGGTGGTCAAAACGTTTTACAGAAATGTTTCTTCCGTAATACTGTCACTAAAATGAGAAGAGATACACCATAATCTAAAAGGAACAATTCATCCCTCAATATCCCTGAACATATCAAAAGAATATGCATTCCCGTTTCTCAAAGCATGAGAATTCATTCCATTTAGTTCAAGGAATGCTTGATACTGCTGTCTTTCTTGAGTTCAGAAACGTCTTTACCATCTATAGATTCTTTGTTATGTGTTTTTTGGGATGAAGTCTCGCTCTTGTCCGCCAGGCTGGAGTGCAATGGCACAATCTCAGCTCACTGCAACTTCCGCCTCCCCTGCCTCCCAGGTGCAAGCGATTCTCCTTCCTCAGCCTCCCGAGTAGCTGAGATTTTACAGGCACCTGCCACCAAGCCCGACTAACTTTTGTATTAGTAGAGATGAGGTTTCACCATGTTGGCCAGGCTGATCTCGAAGTCCTGACCTCAGGTGATCTGCCTGCTTCGGCCACCCAAAGTGCTGGGGACTGCAGGTGTGAGCCACTGCAACTGACTAGTTATTTTTAGAGACATGAAGGATCAGCAAAATGGTAGAGAAATTTGAGGAAAAAACCCAACTAGCAGTGGATTCCTAGGATGACATAACAGCAGGACAGGTTCAGAATGCCACTCTGTCAGAAACGCTAGCGTTTTGGCTAAACAATAAGAAGATTCAGTCATCGAGTGATATTGATGCAGTATCTAGTCATAAAATTTTAGCAGAATTCATTGTCAACCAGAAAGACCACCATGATAAGGAAACTAAAGCCTTGCTCTGAAGTAGTTTGTGGCGGTCCTTCCAGATTTATGATCCCCAAATTAGTCTGTGAGAATAGACACAAGGTCTCGCAGCAATCCCTGACTAAAACATGAACTCCCTTTGCAGGACAAAAGTCTAACCACAAGAAAGTGGCTCCTGACCTCAAATGAAGTCATCTGTACTGCTTTGAGGTTGCAGACTTTCATAAAGCTGTTTAGTAATAGCAGCCAAAACAGTTATTTAGATATTTTCTACCAATTTCATAAGTCACAAGTAGATGTCTGTGTATGATCTTAATACAATCTTAATGGAGATGCAGAGAGCAATTTAAACCCAAACCATGTATTGCAAGGCAAAATGGGAAATAAGGCACGGTAACCACCCTCAGAAAACTTTGAATCTAGAGTGGTAAGATTATAAAATGTGTTCAGAAGATAGTTCAAAATAAAAAGCCAATTCTAAACCAGGTACTGTATGAATCATTACATTTACATCTCACATCCAGCCTGTATAGAACTAGGCTGACTTTTCACAGA
This sequence comes from Piliocolobus tephrosceles, assembly GCF_002776525.5. Taxonomy (NCBI): domain Eukaryota; kingdom Metazoa; phylum Chordata; class Mammalia; order Primates; family Cercopithecidae; genus Piliocolobus; species Piliocolobus tephrosceles. Next base: position 1,255 of record NW_022329113.1, on the reverse strand, counting down.
TAATGAAACTGGGGAAACTGAGTTGAGATTTTCTGTCCAATATCATACAGATCATTAACACTGAAACCGGGATTTCAAATGATCCTGAAGTAGGTGATCTTTGTTTTGTCACACGCTGCTGACAATACTATTCCTGGTGGGTTCTTCCTACATGTCAGGTCACTAAATAAGCTGCCAGATTTCTGTCTTGACAGCCCAAGGAGCTCTCATGGACCATGGGCATGGAGGGTCTTCTCCAGAACTCCACTAACTTCGTCCTCATAGGCCTCATCACCCATCCTGCCTTCCCCGGGCTTCTCTTTGCAATAGTCTTCTCCATCTTTGTGGTGGCCATAACAGCCAACGTGGTCATGATTCTGCTCATCCATGTGGACTCCCGCCTCCACACTCCCATGTACTTCTTGCTCAGCCAGCTCTCCATCATGGATACCATCTACATCTGTATCACGGTCCCCAAGATGCTCCAGGACCTCCTGTCCAAGGACAAGACCATTTCCTTCCTGGGCTGTGCACTTCAGATCTTCCTCTACCTGACCCTGATTGGAGGGGAATTCTTCCTGCTGGGTCTCATGGCCTATGACCGGTACGTGGCTGTGTGCAACCCTCTACGGTACCCTCTCCTCATGAACCGCAGGGTCTGCTTATTCGTGGTGCTCGGCTCCTGGGTGGGTGGCTCCTTGGATGGGTTCGTGCTGACTCCTGTCACTATGAGTTTTCCCTTCTGTAGCTCCCGAGAGATCAATCACTTTTTCTGTGAGATCCCAGCCGTGCTGAAGTTGTCGTGCGCAGACACGTCGCTCTACGAGACCCTGATGTATGCCTGCTGCGTGCTGATGCTGCTGCTCCCTCTGTCCGTCATCTCGGTGTCCTACACGCGCATCCTCCTGACTGTCCACCGGATGAACTCTGCTGAGGGCCGGCGCAAAGCCTTTGCTACGTGTTCCTCCCACGTCATGGTGGTGAGCATTTTCTACGGGGCAGCCTTCTACACCAACGTGCTGCCCCACTCCTACCACACCCCAGAGAAGGATAAAGTGGTGTCCGCCTTCTACACCATCCTCACCCCCATGCTCAACCCGCTCATCTACAGCGTGAGGAATAAAGAGGTGGCCGCAGCTCTGAGGAAAGTGCTGGGGAGATGTGGCTCCTCCCAGGGCATCAGGGTGGGGACTGTGATCAGGAAGGACTAGCGGGGACTCTGCAAACATCGGTGCTGCGGCCAATGATGCAGCTATTCCAGAACATACGGTATTGC
>NW_022329112.1:0-2884 GCF_002776525.5 Piliocolobus tephrosceles | reverse complement strand
GCAATACCGTATGTTCTGGAATAGCTGCATCATTGGCCGCAGCACCGATGTTTGCAGAGTCCCCGCTAGTCCTTCCTGATCACAGTCCCCACCCTGATGCCCTGGGAGGAGCCACATCTCCCCAGCACTTTCCTCAGAGCTGCGGCCACCTCTTTATTCCTCACGCTGTAGATGAGCGGGTTGAGCATGGGGGTGAGGATGGTGTAGAAGGCGGACACCACTTTATCCTTCTCTGGGGTGTGGTAGGAGTGGGGCAGCACGTTGGTGTAGAAGGCTGCCCCGTAGAAAATGCTCACCACCGTGACGTGGGAGGAACACGTAGCAAAGGCTTTGCGCCGGCCCTCAGCAGAGTTCATCCGGTGGACAGTCAGGAGGATGCGCGTGTAGGACACCGAGATGACGGACAGAGGGAGCAGCAGCATCAGCACGCAGCAGGCATACATCAGGGTCTCGTAGAGCGACGTGTCTGCGCACGACAACTTCAGCACGGCTGGGATCTCACAGAAAAAGTGATTGATCTCTCGGGAGCTACAGAAGGGAAAACTCATAGTGACAGGAGTCAGCACGAACCCATCCAAGGAGCCGCCCACCCAGGAGCCGAGCACCACGAATAAGCAGACCCTGCGGTTCATGAGGAGAGGGTACCGTAGAGGGTTGCACACAGCCACGTACCGGTCATAGGCCATGAGACCCAGCAGGAAGAATTCCCCTCCAATCAGGGTCAGGTAGAGGAAGATCTGAAGTGCACAGCCCAGGAAGGAAATGGTCTTGTCCTTGGACAGGAGGTCCTGGAGCATCTTGGGGACCGTGATACAGATGTAGATGGTATCCATGATGGAGAGCTGGCTGAGCAAGAAGTACATGGGAGTGTGGAGGCGGGAGTCCACATGGATGAGCAGAATCATGACCACGTTGGCTGTTATGGCCACCACAAAGATGGAGAAGACTATTGCAAAGAGAAGCCCGGGGAAGGCAGGATGGGTGATGAGGCCTATGAGGACGAAGTTAGTGGAGTTCTGGAGAAGACCCTCCATGCCCATGGTCCATGAGAGCTCCTTGGGCTGTCAAGACAGAAATCTGGCAGCTTATTTAGTGACCTGACATGTAGGAAGAACCCACCAGGAATAGTATTGTCAGCAGCGTGTGACAAAACAAAGATCACCTACTTCAGGATCATTTGAAATCCCGGTTTCAGTGTTAATGATCTGTATGATATTGGACAGAAAATCTCAACTCAGTTTCCCCAGTTTCATTATCTGTGAAAAGTCAGCCTAGTTCTATACAGGCTGGATGTGAGATGTAAATGTAATGATTCATACAGTACCTGGTTTAGAATTGGCTTTTTATTTTGAACTATCTTCTGAACACATTTTATAATCTTACCACTCTAGATTCAAAGTTTTCTGAGGGTGGTTACCGTGCCTTATTTCCCATTTTGCCTTGCAATACATGGTTTGGGTTTAAATTGCTCTCTGCATCTCCATTAAGATTGTATTAAGATCATACACAGACATCTACTTGTGACTTATGAAATTGGTAGAAAATATCTAAATAACTGTTTTGGCTGCTATTACTAAACAGCTTTATGAAAGTCTGCAACCTCAAAGCAGTACAGATGACCTCATTTGAGGTCAGGAGCCACTTTCTTGTGGTTAGACTTTTGTCCTGCAAAGGGAGTTCATGTTTTAGTCAGGGATTGCTGCGAGACCTTGTGTCTATTCTCACAGACTAATTTGGGGATCATAAATCTGGAAGGACCGCCACAAACTACTTCAGAGCAAGGCTTTAGTTTCCTTATCATGGTGGTCTTTCTGGTTGACAATGAATTCTGCTAAAATTTTATGACTAGATACTGCATCAATATCACTCGATGACTGAATCTTCTTATTGTTTAGCCAAAACGCTAGCGTTTCTGACAGAGTGGCATTCTGAACCTGTCCTGCTGTTATGTCATCCTAGGAATCCACTGCTAGTTGGGTTTTTTCCTCAAATTTCTCTACCATTTTGCTGATCCTTCATGTCTCTAAAAATAACTAGTCAGTTGCAGTGGCTCACACCTGCAGTCCCCAGCACTTTGGGTGGCCGAAGCAGGCAGATCACCTGAGGTCAGGACTTCGAGATCAGCCTGGCCAACATGGTGAAACCTCATCTCTACTAATACAAAAGTTAGTCGGGCATGGTGGCAGGTGCCTGTAAAATCTCAGCTACTCGGGAGGCTGAGGAAGGAGAATCGCTTGCACCTGGGAGGCAGGGGAGGCGGAGGTTGCAGTGAGCTGAGATTGTGCCATTGCACTCCAGCCTGGGGGACAAGAGCGAGACTTTGTCTCAAAAAACACATAACAAAGAATCTATAGATGGTAAAGACATTTCTGAACTCAGAAGAAAGACAGCAGTATCAAGCATTCCTTGAACTAAATGGAATGAATTCTCATGCTTTGAGAAACGGGAATGCATATTCTTTTGATATGTTCAGGGATATTGAGGGATGAATTGTTCCTTTTAGATTATGGTGTATCTCTTCTCATTTTAGTGACAGGATTACGGAAGAAACATTTCTGTAAAACGTTTTGACCACCAATACTACAAATATATCTGAATCTTTTGGTTCCAGAATAGTAAAATTTACAGTCTCTGAAGCATCAAGAAGGAATAAACTCCCCTTACATTGAAGCAAAAACAACAGGAACAGTAGAGACAGTTTTCCTTCTTAGCGCTCAAAGATGGAGATGTGAGTAATAGACCTAAAAGATGAGTAAACTTTCAAAGGAAGAAAAAGAAAAGCAATTTTTGTGTTGGTCTGTGCTGAAACTTCAATTTATCACACCTTGGTTGAGGAGAAAAAAATACATGAGCATCAAATATTAACTCCTGTCAAGCTTGGTAA
>NW_022329111.1:0-2884 GCF_002776525.5 Piliocolobus tephrosceles | reverse complement strand
TTACCAAGCTTGACAGGAGTTAATATTTGATGCTCATGTATTTTTTTCTCCTCAACCAAGGTGTGATAAATTGAAGTTTCAGCACAGACCAACACAAAAATTGCTTTTCTTTTTCTTCCTTTGAAAGTTTACTCATCTTTTAGGTCTATTACTCACATCTCCATCTTTGAGCGCTAAGAAGGAAAACTGTCTCTACTGTTCCTGTTGTTTTTGCTTCAATGTAAGGGGAGTTTATTCCTTCTTGATGCTTCAGAGACTGTAAATTTTACTATTCTGGAACCAAAAGATTCAGATATATTTGTAGTATTGGTGGTCAAAACGTTTTACAGAAATGTTTCTTCCGTAATCCTGTCACTAAAATGAGAAGAGATACACCATAATCTAAAAGGAACAATTCATCCCTCAATATCCCTGAACATATCAAAAGAATATGCATTCCCGTTTCTCAAAGCATGAGAATTCATTCCATTTAGTTCAAGGAATGCTTGATACTGCTGTCTTTCTTCTGAGTTCAGAAATGTCTTTACCATCTATAGATTCTTTGTTATGTGTTTTTTGAGACAAAGTCTCGCTCTTGTCCCCCAGGCTGGAGTGCAATGGCACAATCTCAGCTCACTGCAACCTCCGCCTCCCCTGCCTCCCAGGTGCAAGCGATTCTCCTTCCTCAGCCTCCCGAGTAGCTGAGATTTTACAGGCACCTGCCACCATGCCCGACTAACTTTTGTATTAGTAGAGATGAGGTTTCACCATGTTGGCCAGGCTGATCTCGAAGTCCTGACCTCAGGTGATCTGCCTGCTTCGGCCACCCAAAGTGCTGGGGACTGCAGGTGTGAGCCACTGCAACTGACTAGTTATTTTTAGAGACATGAAGGATCAGCAAAATGGTAGAGAAATTTGAGGAAAAAACCCAACTAGCAGTGGATTCCTAGGATGACATAACAGCAGGACAGGTTCAGAATGCCACTCTGTCAGAAACGCTAGCGTTTTGGCTAAACAATAAGAAGATTCAGTCATCGAGTGATATTGATGCAGTATCTAGTCATAAAATTTTAGCAGAATTCATTGTCAACCAGAAAGACCACCATGATAAGGAAACTAAAGCCTTGCTCTGAAGTAGTTTGTGGCGGTCCTTCCAGATTTATGATCCCCAAATTAGTCTGTGAGAATAGACACAAGGTCTCGCAGCAATCCCTGACTAAAACATGAACTCCCTTTGCAGGACAAAAGTCTAACCACAAGAAAGTGGCTCCTGACCTCAAATGAAGTCATCTGTACTGCTTTGAGGTTGCAGACTTTCATAAAGCTGTTTAGTAATAGCAGCCAAAACAGTTATTTAGATATTTTCTACCAATTTCATAAGTCACAAGTAGATGTCTGTGTATGATCTTAATACAATCTTAATGGAGATGCAGAGAGCAATTTAAACCCAAACCATGTATTGCAAGGCAAAATGGGAAATAAGGCACGGTAACCACCCTCAGAAAACTTTGAATCTAGAGTGGTAAGATTATAAAATGTGTTCAGAAGATAGTTCAAAATAAAAAGCCAATTCTAAACCAGGTACTGTATGAATCATTACATTTACATCTCACATCCAGCCTGTATAGAACTAGGCTGACTTTTCACAGATAATGAAACTGGGGAAACTGAGTTGAGATTTTCTGTCCAATATCATACAGATCATTAACACTGAAACCGGGATTTCAAATGATCCTGAAGTAGGTGATCTTTGTTTTGTCACACGCTGCTGACAATACTATTCCTGGTGGGTTCTTCCTACATGTCAGGTCACTAAATAAGCTGCCAGATTTCTGTCTTGACAGCCCAAGGAGCTCTCATGGACCATGGGCATGGAGGGTCTTCTCCAGAACTCCACTAACTTCGTCCTCATAGGCCTCATCACCCATCCTGCCTTCCCCGGGCTTCTCTTTGCAATAGTCTTCTCCATCTTTGTGGTGGCCATAACAGCCAACGTGGTCATGATTCTGCTCATCCATGTGGACTCCCGCCTCCACACTCCCATGTACTTCTTGCTCAGCCAGCTCTCCATCATGGATACCATCTACATCTGTATCACGGTCCCCAAGATGCTCCAGGACCTCCTGTCCAAGGACAAGACCATTTCCTTCCTGGGCTGTGCACTTCAGATCTTCCTCTACCTGACCCTGATTGGAGGGGAATTCTTCCTGCTGGGTCTCATGGCCTATGACCGGTACGTGGCTGTGTGCAACCCTCTACGGTACCCTCTCCTCATGAACCGCAGGGTCTGCTTATTCGTGGTGCTCGGCTCCTGGGTGGGCGGCTCCTTGGATGGGTTCGTGCTGACTCCTGTCACTATGAGTTTTCCCTTCTGTAGCTCCCGAGAGATCAATCACTTTTTCTGTGAGATCCCAGCCGTGCTGAAGTTGTCGTGCGCAGACACGTCGCTCTACGAGACCCTGATGTATGCCTGCTGCGTGCTGATGCTGCTGCTCCCTCTGTCCGTCATCTCGGTGTCCTACACGCGCATCCTCCTGACTGTCCACCGGATGAACTCTGCTGAGGGCCGGCGCAAAGCCTTTGCTACGTGTTCCTCCCACGTCACGGTGGTGAGCATTTTCTACGGGGCAGCCTTCTACACCAACGTGCTGCCCCACTCCTACCACACCCCAGAGAAGGATAAAGTGGTGTCCGCCTTCTACACCATCCTCACCCCCATGCTCAACCCGCTCATCTACAGCGTGAGGAATAAAGAGGTGGCCGCAGCTCTGAGGAAAGTGCTGGGGAGATGTGGCTCCTCCCAGGGCATCAGGGTGGGGACTGTGATCAGGAAGGACTAGCGGGGACTCTGCAAACATCGGTGCTGCGGCCAATGATGCAGCTATTCCAGAACATACGGTATTGC
>NW_022329109.1:0-7315 GCF_002776525.5 Piliocolobus tephrosceles | reverse complement strand
TGCATGGAGATGCATGGAGATGCATGGAGATGCATGGAGATGCATGGGAATGTGACAGCAACAGGCCAGTTTAAGGAGGGATTTTATCTTTTAAAACTTATATCAGGTGGAAGATTCAAACGTTAGCCAAAAGGAACCACATGTAGTAAAAATTACCACCCTCTGCCCACTAGCCCCCCATCCCCTGCATGGCAGGCCTCTGTGGCTTGAGTCTCAAGCATTTATCAAAGGGGGAGCCTAGTGCATGCTGCAGGGCTTTTTCCCCCTTTCACATGGTGCTGGACACGTTGGCTCCGCTATCTAGTGTTGCCAGATTTAGCAAATACAGGTACAGGATACTCAGCTATGTTTGACTTTCAGACAATCAAAAAATCTGTTTAAGTTTGTAATGTACTTACAACCAAAAAAGGGTTCACCGTTTATCTAAAAATCAAATTTAGCTGGTTGTCCTTTACCACGCTGAAGTCATACCTGGCTTCACAAAGGTGCCAGAATTGTAATGACCTTGAAAAGTGACCAGTAGAATCTGTACAAATTAATAGAGTCTAAAACACGTTATATACCAACATCAAAATTAAACTGGCTTACTCCCAATTTCCCTGTGATCAATACATTCAGATTACTGTGGAAGGGGCTAAGGACTGTGGCCTCCTTTGTCAGGCCTCCCAGAAATACTCCGTGGTCAAAACTAAGTCTATGTCAGTGAGTCTTAGCCTCCTGATCTTTTAAATTCTATTCCATTTCCCAGGGATAACTGAACACATATTGTCTAAAAATATATTCTGCTAATTCAAAGTCCAAAAATATAAAACTCCAAAAACTTCCTAGAATCAACCCACACTAAGGAGAAGAGAGCAAACAAAGGAGAAGAGAATTAAACAAATTCAAACATTTTATCCAAAATGTATAACACACTAAAAACAGGCCAGGTGTGGTGGTTCGTGCCTGTGACCCCAGCACTTAGGGAGGCCAAGGATCACTTGAAGCCAGGAGTTTGAGACGAGCCTGGTCTAGGCAACATAGCAGAGCTGGTCTTTATAAAAACATGAACTAGCCAGGCGTGGTGGTGCATGTCTGTCGTCCCAGCAACTCAGGAGGCTGAGCTGGGAGAATTGCCTGAGGCTAGAGTTTGAGGTTACAGAGAGCTAGGATTGTGCCACTGCACTCCAGCCTGGGTGACAGAGCAAGACCCTATCTCTAAAAAATAAATGAATAAGTAAAACATAACAAACATCTAGAGCATTTCTGGTGTCCACAGTTCGTAGGTGCCTGGCTTAATCCATCGTGACATTTTAACCTGGTTGTTCCACGAACTTTCCCACGATCTCCCTGCTGTCCCGTGAATCCCTCCTGTCTAGTCTCAGCAGAACCATCCAAGTCACAGTGGGACCCCCGCATCACCCCACACCGCTTTCCGCTGGACCCTGCCGTGGTGCTTTACGTCATGCGTTAGGGCCCCTCACGTTCTGAACGGTTCATCCTCCGAAGTCATCTCCTGCCGACTCCAGCCTGCTTGTCCCTGGGCTGCAGCGACGGCAGCTTCCTTGCTTGTTCTCTGTCCCCACTTTGCAAGAGCCCCGAGTCCAGGCCTTTGCGTCTGCTGCTCCCCTTGCGCCTGGGCTCCTCCTCCATCCCTACAAGGCCATCCCCTCCTGTCCTTCCTGGCTTTGCTCAAAAGCCACCTGCTCAGAGGGGCCTGTTCTGGTCCTGTGACTTTTTCTTCACTTTTCTTCACACCGTCTGACACACTATACGCTGTGTTTTGTGGTTATCTCTTCAAGCTGGAAAGTAAACTTCATGTGAATAAGGGGTGTTTCCGATTTTAACTGAGAACTCTCACCATCTAAAGAAACTGGCACATTGTAAATCTTGGTTGAATAAATCTTTTTTAAACACACGCAGCCAGCAAAACATGCAAATTATTTTTATGCTTTTAAGATATATCTCTAGAATTCCTTCAAAACACCTCCTGATTTTATAAAATGTGCTAAAAAAGAAATAATTTTCATGCCAGGCACTTGTGTTTATCTTCAACGCAAAACAAAATTGACAAAAAAAAATGGAATCCACCCACATTTGATAAGAAACTTCATTCTAGGAAACAAAACAAATCACAAGTTTCTAAGATCAGACAGCAATATAACCTTCACTTCTAAATCATTAGTTTATATACAGTACAAATTTGAGAATTATGCTGTGGTTTAAAATATACCTAGAGTAAGATGTCAGCATAATTCACAAAAAAGAAGGGACTCGCCGCTTCCTCTGCCTTCCGAATCTGTCCTCGCTATGACAGGTCTTCACTCAGGCAGGTACCAAAAGGTTGAAATAACTTTAGCTTCAAGTGTTATTACACATCCAGAGATTGTACTGTAGATGTTAATAGTTAGAATTCACCTTACGTTAAACAGACAAAAAGAAAATCATTGTGTATGATTTGTTGCAGAATTCCATCTGCCTTTTATGATTAGTTGTCTTAAATAATGCCATAGGGCTTCATTTGCTACTTAAATTGAATGATGCTGTAATACTTAGTTTAATGGTAAATATAAACCATATGGGCAGAATAATCTTCTGCCTCCAGCAAAGGTCCTCACATGCTAACGTCTGGAACCAATGATATGCTCTCTTAAGTGGCAAAGACTTCGCAGGTATGATTAAGAATTCTGAGATGAGGAGATTATTCTGAATTATGCTGTTGGACTCAATGTAAATGCCAAGGCCTTACACGGGAGAGAGGAGGCAGGAGTCAGACATGATATGAAAACAGGTAGGGTCTGAGGGACTCAGTCGGTCTCCGGGTTTGACGATAGAGGGGACCCCAAGCCAAGGAATGTAGGCGTTCTCTAGAAACTGGAGACGGCTAAGAAATAGATTCTCTTACAACCTCGTGGAGAAGGTCGTCTTCCCAACATCGTGATTTCAATGCAGCCAGACCATTCCCAACATCGTGATTTCAATGCAGCCAGACCAGCTTCCAACTTCTGACCTCCAGGCTGTGATATTATAAAAACTTGGTCATTTGGTACCACGGCCGTAGGGAACTTCTGTGCCAATAAATGATTTTCTTAGTTTTTAGACAAAATTGAGATGTGTTGCAATAATAAACGGGCCAGCACTTGTGTAGTGCTTGCTGGGTCCCAGGCACCACGGCATGGGTGCCAATGTTTCCACCTGCTCCTCACAGCACCTCCACGGCTCCATCACTGGACTTATCCCCATCTCACAGCTGGTAAAACTGAGGCTCGGAAGTCAGGGGGAGAGCTGGACCCAGGCTCAAGGACTCAGCTTTTGTTTTTCATGCTCTCTGCCTTAGCTACTCCCCAAAGACAATATCCCTTTGAGCATCACTTAAGTTTACAACCAGCAAAAGAGAAGTTAAATGAATACAGGGTAAAAGGCCATAAACACACTCAAGGAAAATTTGAATTTCTGATCACAAGTTGTCAAAGTAATCAAGTGACACAATGAAGTTAATTATCCAGAAATTCAAAATTCTCCCTAACTCCTGGGCAATTCTCAGTCATTACACGCCTGCCTGCAGGTGTCTGGCTTTATATTGGGGTCCATGAAAAAAAAACTCAAATGTACCCCGAGAAAGGTCTTGGCAATGCCCCTCACACATGTCACTACTGTGAGACTGCAGAGGGCGATGCCCCACTTGACAGGCACGTCTCCAGTCCCACACAGCATTGCCACTGTTAACACGCAGCCCTGTGCATTCTATGCCCTGTTGGGATTTCAGATTTGAAGATCTCTAACGTGGCAGAGTTCACCTAAGGAGAGAACAATTCCGATGTTTCTAGCATAAAGACACGACAAATATATATTTAAGGTAATGGATATCTCAGTTACATTGATTTGATCTTTACAAATCTTATGCATGTATTATATGTACCTTACAAAAAAACAGAATGACCCTTGAATATTACAATTGAAATAAATTCATTTCAAAAAAATTACAGAAGTGTGAACTGAATTTAAATACTTGTGCAGTACATTGAAATGGTGCTAGAGCGATCCTATCAGTGATTTATGAAACATTTTTTCAACGTAATTGCCCTTGTATACAATGTCTTCCTAGGTACTGAAGACCACCAATGGGCAGGAGAGAGATTTTTTTAAACAGTTTTAAAAGACAATTTAAAGGGCCAATGCTGTAGTCAGACTTTACTAGCCTTATGGTTATGTTTAATTTTGTTGTAACACACTAGATCACTTTCTCAGAAGTTCCCTAAAGGTGGGGCATGGGGGAACTCAAGTTACAGGACAGACTCCTTACTATGGATTGAGGACAGCCATGGGACCATTTTTCATATTACTGACGACTTCAGCCAGATCAGATTACCTAGACTTAGTTATTGAACTAAACATCTTTGGAAAATTAAAGGTGTTTTTGGCCTCTTTTGCCAATCAAGTGGTCTTTTTCAGGCCTCTCTCAGGTGGAGTCGTAAAAACTCATCACTCCCTCCTAATACGTGTCTATCACTGTGCAGTTAGGGTCACATTCTTCTTACTCTTGTGAGGCGGTGAAATACAGAGAAACGTGAATACACCCAGCTGGGCACTGGCTTGCCAGAGGCAGGGGCTTGAACTTAATTTTATCCTTTCCTAGAGCATGCGCCCATGAAGCTTCCTCAAATAGCAATGTAGGAGCGCCACACTGCAGAAAGAGTTTGTCAACCACCTTATTCAACTTGAACTTCTACATGAGAGCTGGGTTGTACCAACATTGATAAAGGGGGGAACCTCAAACTGCTGGTGGGAGTTAGAATGGGTTTTTTGTTTTTGTTTTTTTGAGAGACCACGAAGTCAATGCCAGGAGTTTAAAAAATATGTATAAGCTTCCACTCCTAGGAAAGTGTAGTATGGAAATGATCAGATGAGTGGGCAACTTATAAAAAAACCCATTCTGGTGTTATTTTGCAATAAGAAAGTGGAAGTAACCTAAGCATCTGCCAACTGGACACATACTAGATAATTTAGGTTTTAGTACATAATAGAGTTCTAAGTGACCACTGGAATGTAAGGTGATCTACATTCATCACCATATAGCAGGTTCATTGTATTCTGAAGTGAAAAGGTGGCATATTTTCAACCTCTATAATATATACACATATGCATGTGTGTATGTGTATGTATATGTGTGTGTATATATATGTATGTAATCTCCTTACAACTATACTTTTGCACTGAAATCCCTTAATACATACACAGCATATATTATAAACTTGTCCTTAGAAATAAAAGAAAGATTTTTAGTCTTTCAAATTACACAAAGCCATTACTCGCAAGCATCCCTGCCTTGGGCCAAGACTGTATCGTCCTTTCTCCCTTTGAAGTCGTTTCCCCACAGTTGATCCAGGGAGACAGCAAAGCAGTTCTCTTCATTAAACCTTCCTATTCAGAAGCTGAGGCCCAAAGATACGGTTTTAACTGTGTTCAAACGTTTTCTGAATTTTTCCAAGTTTATAGAATACTTAACATTACTGATCATTTCAATTAAGCACTTTAGAATTCCAGGGTAAGAATTTCGATGACATCAGCTGACATATGTAATCCTAAACCTTGCAATTAAATTCAGTCATGAGTTTTCTGCTTCCACCCTTGAGCAAATGCCGCTAATGGAACTTACCTCCTGTTTGCTTCAAAGAAAGAATATATGAAGATTCTAGCAAAACCCAATGACTTTTTTTTGTTTGTTTGTTTTACATAAGCTGCAATTTTAAAATAGTTAGAACTCAATTCGTGAAGCTGGAAATAATTTAAGTCGTTTTGGGGTTTTTTGCTTCTAGCATCCACCCCGACATGCAGTTCTATGTGAGCCTGTACAAGTAATCTAACTTTGTTAATCTCCAGTTTCCACGACATCTCTTCAAACTTTTAAGGATTTTTGGAAACTAGAGTTTGTACTTTGGGGTAACTTCTAAAGTGAAACAGTTTTCATTCATTTCTTACACTCGTGTTTGTTAAGGGCAAATTCGTGAAATAGTTTTTGTTTCTTACACTCATATTTATTAAGGGCAGATTCTCTATCAGGCAAGTTTTTAGATCCTTGGGATACATCACAAGATAAAGATCCTTGCTTTTAGGTTTGTGATGATTTAATATAGAACCAAAGAAGATTAAAGTGCTCATAAAATTACAATGTGAAATAACCAGAGTTGAAGCTACAGGTATTTATTTACCATTTTATATTCTTAACTAGTTGTATAAACCAAAGGAATGTAGTCCAAACAAACTAAATGTTTTCTTGGCCTTTGATGACCTGGGATTTAGAAGGAAGCATACAGTGAAATGCTGGAAAGTGTGTGCATGGTCAAGGGAGTCACCCACGTTTAAGAAATCTATCCTCAATACAATCCAACTGGAAAAAAGCTTAAACATGCATCTGGTTTTTATCATTTGTGTAAGAATCAGCCTATTGCTTTAACTAATAACCTATCAACTATTAATACAATTGCTTCACATATGGAACTTTGTAGAGTCAGGACCTGACGTTTTGGTCATTTTGCTTTCACATAATTGTCAGAATTCTCAGCAGACTTCATTTAAAGTCAGTTGTTTAACTTGACAGGGATGTTCTGTCACTTTAATTTTTTTCAATTTTCAGTTTTTAATTTTTGTGGATACAGAGGTCTGCATTCTTTATGCTAAATAATTTAGCATATTAGTTATCTAATTATCTTCAGTTTCTGTGATCATTCCTTTTTGCCTGTATCTTCCTGAGTATTGAATAAGGCAGTTAAATAAGGTATTTAATAAGTAGACTTTATGCTTTCTTCTATTACAATTTTATATTGCATAAATAGATGCTTGCTGTATAAATAAAACAAGTCTGTAGAAGCAAGTGTTCAGTTAACTTTATGTCCATATCCCTCACCTGCAGAAAGACCCCACAGGGAATCCGATTACCCCTCAACGTGGGTCATCGGCTCCTCGCTAGACCAGCCTAACTGGCCTCCAACAGCAAATGAACATGGCTTTCATCAGCATGTTGCTGAGGGGACCTTTGTCCCCAGGTCATTATGAGGGTTAAGCCGGCAGCTGCAGGTCGTGCCATGTGCTTCTCCTCCCCTTTGTGTTCTGGAGACAGCCTTGCTGTTGCCAAGGCTGGAGTGCAGTGGCACGATCTCGGCCCATTGTAACCTCACTCTGAGTTCCAGCGATTCTCCTGCCTCAGCCGACCAAGTAGCTGGGATTACAGGCATGTGCCACCATGCCAATTTTTTGTATTTTTAGTAGATAGGGTTTGCCATGTTGGCCAGGCTGGTCTCAAACTCCTGGCCCCAAGTGATCCACCTGCCTCGGCCAC
>NW_022329108.1:0-7315 GCF_002776525.5 Piliocolobus tephrosceles | reverse complement strand
GTGGCCGAGGCAGGTGGATCACTTGGGGCCAGGAGTTTGAGACCAGCCTGGCCAACATGGCAAACCCTATCTACTAAAAATACAAAAAATTGGCATGGTGGCACATGCCTGTAATCCCAGCTACTTGGTCGGCTGAGGCAGGAGAATCGCTGGAACTCAGAGTGAGGTTACAATGGGCCGAGATCGTGCCACTGCACTCCAGCCTTGGCAACAGCAAGGCTGTCTCCAGAACACAAAGGGGAGGAGAAGCACATGGCACGACCTGCAGCTGCCGGCTTAACCCTCATAATGACCTGGGGACAAAGGTCCCCTCAGCAACATGCTGATGAAAGCCATGTTCATTTGCTGTTGGAGGCCAGTTAGGCTGGTCTAGCGAGGAGCCGATGACCCACGTTGAGGGGTAATCGGATTCCCTGTGGGGTCTTTCTGCAGGTGAGGGATATGGACATAAAGTTAACTGAACACTTGCTTCTACAGACTTGTTTTATTTATACAGCAAGCATCTATTTATGCAATATAAAATTGTAATAGAAGAAAGCATAAAGTCTACTTATTAAATACCTTATTTAACTGCCTTATTCAATACTCAGGAAGATACAGGCAAAAAGGAATGATCACAGAAACTGAAGATAATTAGATAACTAATATGCTAAATTATTTAGCATAAAGAATGCAGACCTCTGTATCCACAAAAATTAAAAACTGAAAATTGAAAAAAATTAAAGTGACAGAACATCCCTGTCAAGTTAAACAACTGACTTTAAATGAAGTCTGCTGAGAATTCTGACAATTATGTGAAAGCAAAATGACCAAAACGTCAGGTCCTGACTCTACAAAGTTCCATATGTGAAGCAATTGTATTAATAGTTGATAGGTTATTAGTTAAAGCAATAGGCTGATTCTTACACAAATGATAAAAACCAGATGCATGTTTAAGCTTTTTTCCAGTTGGATTGTATTGAGGATAGATTTCTTAAACGTGGGTGACTCCCTTGACCATGCACACACTTTCCAGCATTTCACTGTATGCTTCCTTCTAAATCCCAGGTCATCAAAGGCCAAGAAAACATTTAGTTTGTTTGGACTACATTCCTTTGGTTTATACAACTAGTTAAGAATATAAAATGGTAAATAAATACCTGTAGCTTCAACTCTGGTTATTTCACATTGTAATTTTATGAGCACTTTAATCTTCTTTGGTTCTATATTAAATCATCACAAACCTAAAAGCAAGGATCTTTATCTTGTGATGTATCCCAAGGATCTAAAAACTTGCCTGATAGAGAATCTGCCCTTAATAAATATGAGTGTAAGAAACAAAAACTATTTCACGAATTTGCCCTTAACAAACACGAGTGTAAGAAATGAATGAAAACTGTTTCACTTTAGAAGTTACCCCAAAGTACAAACTCTAGTTTCCAAAAATCCTTAAAAGTTTGAAGAGATGTCGTGGAAACTGGAGATTAACAAAGTTAGATTACTTGTACAGGCTCACATAGAACTGCATGTCGGGGTGGATGCTAGAAGCAAAAAACCCCAAAACGACTTAAATTATTTCCAGCTTCACGAATTGAGTTCTAACTATTTTAAAATTGCAGCTTATGTAAAACAAACAAACAAAAAAAAGTCATTGGGTTTTGCTAGAATCTTCATATATTCTTTCTTTGAAGCAAACAGGAGGTAAGTTCCATTAGCGGCATTTGCTCAAGGGTGGAAGCAGAAAACTCATGACTGAATTTAATTGCAAGGTTTAGGATTACATATGTCAGCTGATGTCATCGAAATTCTTACCCTGGAATTCTAAAGTGCTTAATTGAAATGATCAGTAATGTTAAGTATTCTATAAACTTGGAAAAATTCAGAAAACGTTTGAACACAGTTAAAACCGTATCTTTGGGCCTCAGCTTCTGAATAGGAAGGTTTAATGAAGAGAACTGCTTTGCTGTCTCCCTGGATCAACTGTGGGGAAACGACTTCAAAGGGAGAAAGGACGATACAGTCTTGGCCCAAGGCAGGGATGCTTGCGAGTAATGGCTTTGTGTAATTTGAAAGACTAAAAATCTTTCTTTTATTTCTAAGGACAAGTTTATAATATATGCTGTGTATGTATTAAGGGATTTCAGTGCAAAAGTATAGTTGTAAGGAGATTACATACATATATATACACACACATATACATACACATACACACATGCATATGTGTATATATTATAGAGGTTGAAAATATGCCACCTTTTCACTTCAGAATACAATGAACCTGCTATATGGTGATGAATGTAGATCACCTTACATTCCAGTGGTCACTTAGAACTCTATTATGTACTAAAACCTAAATTATCTAGTATGTGTCCAGTTGGCAGATGCTTAGGTTACTTCCACTTTCTTATTGCAAAATAACACCAGAATGGGTTTTTTTATAAGTTGCCCACTCATCTGATCATTTCCATACTACACTTTCCTAGGAGTGGAAGCTTATACATATTTTTTAAACTCCTGGCATTGACTTCGTGGTCTCTCAAAAAAACAAAAACAAAAAACCCATTCTAACTCCCACCAGCAGTTTGAGGTTCCCCCCTTTATCAATGTTGGTACAACCCAGCTCTCATGTAGAAGTTCAAGTTGAATAAGGTGGTTGACAAACTCTTTCTGCAGTGTGGCGCTCCTACATTGCTATTTGAGGAAGCTTCATGGGCGCATGCTCTAGGAAAGGATAAAATTAAGTTCAAGCCCCTGCCTCTGGCAAGCCAGTGCCCAGCTGGGTGTATTCACGTTTCTCTGTATTTCACCGCCTCACAAGAGTAAGAAGAATGTGACCCTAACTGCACAGTGATAGACACGTATTAGGAGGGAGTGATGAGTTTTTACGACTCCACCTGAGAGAGGCCTGAAAAAGACCACTTGATTGGCAAAAGAGGCCAAAAACACCTTTAATTTTCCAAAGATGTTTAGTTCAATAACTAAGTCTAGGTAATCTGATCTGGCTGAAGTCGTCAGTAATATGAAAAATGGTCCCATGGCTGTCCTCAATCCATAGTAAGGAGTCTGTCCTGTAACTTGAGTTCCCCCATGCCCCACCTTTAGGGAACTTCTGAGAAAGTGATCTAGTGTGTTACAACAAAATTAAACATAACCATAAGGCTAGTAAAGTCTGACTACAGCATTGGCCCTTTAAATTGTCTTTTAAAACTGTTTAAAAAAATCTCTCTCCTGCCCATTGGTGGTCTTCAGTACCTAGGAAGACATTGTATACAAGGGCAATTACGTTGAAAAAATGTTTCATAAATCACTGATAGGATCGCTCTAGCACCATTTCAATGTACTGCACAAGTATTTAAATTCAGTTCACACTTCTGTAATTTTTTTGAAATGAATTTATTTCAATTGTAATATTCAAGGGTCATTCTGTTTTTTTGTAAGGTACATATAATACATGCATAAGATTTGTAAAGATCAAATCAATGTAACTGAGATATCCATTACCTTAAATATATATTTGTCGTGTCTTTATGCTAGAAACATCGGAATTGTTCTCTCCTTAGGTGAACTCTGCCACGTTAGAGATCTTCAAATCTGAAATCCCAACAGGGCATAGAATGCACAGGGCTGCGTGTTAACAGTGGCAATGCTGTGTGGGACTGGAGACGTGCCTGTCAAGTGGGGCATCGCCCTCTGCAGTCTCACAGTAGTGACATGTGTGAGGGGCATTGCCAAGACCTTTCTCGGGGTACATTTGAGTTTTTTTTTCATGGACCCCAATATAAAGCCAGACACCTGCAGGCAGGCGTGTAATGACTGAGAATTGCCCAGGAGTTAGGGAGAATTTTGAATTTCTGGATAATTAACTTCATTGTGTCACTTGATTACTTTGACAACTTGTGATCAGAAATTCAAATTTTCCTTGAGTGTGTTTATGGCCTTTTACCCTGTATTCATTTAACTTCTCTTTTGCTGGTTGTAAACTTAAGTGATGCTCAAAGGGATATTGTCTTTGGGGAGTAGCTAAGGCAGAGAGCATGAAAAACAAAAGCTGAGTCCTTGAGCCTGGGTCCAGCTCTCCCCCTGACTTCCGAGCCTCAGTTTTACCAGCTGTGAGATGGGGATAAGTCCAGTGATGGAGCCGTGGAGGTGCTGTGAGGAGCAGGTGGAAACATTGGCACCCATGCCGTGGTGCCTGGGACCCAGCAAGCACTACACAAGTGCTGGCCCGTTTATTATTGCAACACATCTCAATTTTGTCTAAAAACTAAGAAAATCATTTATTGGCACAGAAGTTCCCTACGGCCGTGGTACCAAATGACCAAGTTTTTATAATATCACAGCCTGGAGGTCAGAAGTTGGAAGCTGGTCTGGCTGCATTGAAATCACGATGTTGGGAATGGTCTGGCTGCATTGAAATCACGATGTTGGGAAGACGACCTTCTCCACGAGGTTGTAAGAGAATCTATTTCTTAGCCGTCTCCAGTTTCTAGAGAACGCCTACATTCCTTGGCTTGGGGTCCCCTCTATCGTCAAACCCGGAGACCGACTGAGTCCCTCAGACCCTACCTGTTTTCATATCATGTCTGACTCCTGCCTCCTCTCTCCCGTGTAAGGCCTTGGCATTTACATTGAGTCCAACAGCATAATTCAGAATAATCTCCTCATCTCAGAATTCTTAATCATACCTGCGAAGTCTTTGCCACTTAAGAGAGCATATCATTGGTTCCAGACGTTAGCATGTGAGGACCTTTGCTGGAGGCAGAAGATTATTCTGCCCATATGGTTTATATTTACCATTAAACTAAGTATTACAGCATCATTCAATTTAAGTAGCAAATGAAGCCCTATGGCATTATTTAAGACAACTAATCATAAAAGGCAGATGGAATTCTGCAACAAATCATACACAATGATTTTCTTTTTGTCTGTTTAACGTAAGGTGAATTCTAACTATTAACATCTACAGTACAATCTCTGGATGTGTAATAACACTTGAAGCTAAAGTTATTTCAACCTTTTGGTACCTGCCTGAGTGAAGACCTGTCATAGCGAGGACAGATTCGGAAGGCAGAGGAAGCGGCGAGTCCCTTCTTTTTTGTGAATTATGCTGACATCTTACTCTAGGTATATTTTAAACCACAGCATAATTCTCAAATTTGTACTGTATATAAACTAATGATTTAGAAGTGAAGGTTATATTGCTGTCTGATCTTAGAAACTTGTGATTTGTTTTGTTTCCTAGAATGAAGTTTCTTATCAAATGTGGGTGGATTCCATTTTTTTTTGTCAATTTTGTTTTGCGTTGAAGATAAACACAAGTGCCTGGCATGAAAATTATTTCTTTTTTAGCACATTTTATAAAATCAGGAGGTGTTTTGAAGGAATTCTAGAGATATATCTTAAAAGCATAAAAATAATTTGCATGTTTTGCTGGCTGCGTGTGTTTAAAAAAGATTTATTCAACCAAGATTTACAATGTGCCAGTTTCTTTAGATGGTGAGAGTTCTCAGTTAAAATCGGAAACACCCCTTATTCACATGAAGTTTACTTTCCAGCTTGAAGAGATAACCACAAAACACAGCGTATAGTGTGTCAGACGGTGTGAAGAAAAGTGAAGAAAAAGTCACAGGACCAGAACAGGCCCCTCTGAGCAGGTGGCTTTTGAGCAAAGCCAGGAAGGACAGGAGGGGATGGCCTTGTAGGGATGGAGGAGGAGCCCAGGCGCAAGGGGAGCAGCAGACGCAAAGGCCTGGACTCGGGGCTCTTGCAAAGTGGGGACAGAGAACAAGCAAGGAAGCTGCCGTCGCTGCAGCCCAGGGACAAGCAGGCTGGAGTCGGCAGGAGATGACTTCGGAGGATGAACCGTTCAGAACGTGAGGGGCCCTAACGCATGACGTAAAGCACCACGGCAGGGTCCAGCGGAAAGCGGTGTGGGGTGATGCGGGGGTCCCACTGTGACTTGGATGGTTCTGCTGAGACTAGACAGGAGGGATTCACGGGACAGCAGGGAGATCGTGGGAAAGTTCGTGGAACAACCAGGTTAAAATGTCACGATGGATTAAGCCAGGCACCTACGAACTGTGGACACCAGAAATGCTCTAGATGTTTGTTATGTTTTACTTATTCATTTATTTTTTAGAGATAGGGTCTTGCTCTGTCACCCAGGCTGGAGTGCAGTGGCACAATCCTAGCTCTCTGTAACCTCAAACTCTAGCCTCAGGCAATTCTCCCAGCTCAGCCTCCTGAGTTGCTGGGACGACAGACATGCACCACCACGCCTGGCTAGTTCATGTTTTTATAAAGACCAGCTCTGCTATGTTGCCTAGACCAGGCTCGTCTCAAACTCCTGGCTTCAAGTGATCCTTGGCCTCCCTAAGTGCTGGGGTCACAGGCACGAACCACCACACCTGGCCTGTTTTTAGTGTGTTATACATTTTGGATAAAATGTTTGAATTTGTTTAATTCTCTTCTCCTTTGTTTGCTCTCTTCTCCTTAGTGTGGGTTGATTCTAGGAAGTTTTTGGAGTTTTATATTTTTGGACTTTGAATTAGCAGAATATATTTTTAGACAATATGTGTTCAGTTATCCCTGGGAAATGGAATAGAATTTAAAAGATCAGGAGGCTAAGACTCACTGACATAGACTTAGTTTTGACCACGGAGTATTTCTGGGAGGCCTGACAAAGGAGGCCACAGTCCTTAGCCCCTTCCACAGTAATCTGAATGTATTGATCACAGGGAAATTGGGAGTAAGCCAGTTTAATTTTGATGTTGGTATATAACGTGTTTTAGACTCTATTAATTTGTACAGATTCTACTGGTCACTTTTCAAGGTCATTACAATTCTGGCACCTTTGTGAAGCCAGGTATGACTTCAGCGTGGTAAAGGACAACCAGCTAAATTTGATTTTTAGATAAACGGTGAACCCTTTTTTGGTTGTAAGTACATTACAAACTTAAACAGATTTTTTGATTGTCTGAAAGTCAAACATAGCTGAGTATCCTGTACCTGTATTTGCTAAATCTGGCAACACTAGATAGCGGAGCCAACGTGTCCAGCACCATGTGAAAGGGGGAAAAAGCCCTGCAGCATGCACTAGGCTCCCCCTTTGATAAATGCTTGAGACTCAAGCCACAGAGGCCTGCCATGCAGGGGATGGGGGGCTAGTGGGCAGAGGGTGGTAATTTTTACTACATGTGGTTCCTTTTGGCTAACGTTTGAATCTTCCACCTGATATAAGTTTTAAAAGATAAAATCCCTCCTTAAACTGGCCTGTTGCTGTCACATTCCCATGCATCTCCATGCATCTCCATGCATCTCCATGCATCTCCATGCA
>NW_022329107.1:0-7280 GCF_002776525.5 Piliocolobus tephrosceles | reverse complement strand
TGCATGGAGATGCATGGAGATGCATGGAGATGCATGGAGATGCATGGGAATGTGACAGCAACAGGCCAGTTTAAGGAGGGATTTTATCTTTTAAAACTTATATCAGGTGGAAGATTCAAACGTTAGCCAAAAGGAACCACATGTAGTAAAAATTACCACCCTCTGCCCACTAGCCCCCCATCCCCTGCATGGCAGGCCTCTGTGGCTTGAGTCTCAAGCATTTATCAAAGGGGGAGCCTAGTGCATGCTGCAGGGCTTTTTCCCCCTTTCACATGGTGCTGGACACGTTGGCTCCGCTATCTAGTGTTGCCAGATTTAGCAAATACAGGTACAGGATACTCAGCTATGTTTGACTTTCAGACAATCAAAAAATCTGTTTAAGTTTGTAATGTACTTACAACCAAAAAAGGGTTCACCGTTTATCTAAAAATCAAATTTAGCTGGTTGTCCTTTACCACGCTGAAGTCATACCTGGCTTCACAAAGGTGCCAGAATTGTAATGACCTTGAAAAGTGACCAGTAGAATCTGTACAAATTAATAGAGTCTAAAACACGTTATATACCAACATCAAAATTAAACTGGCTTACTCCCAATTTCCCTGTGATCAATACATTCAGATTACTGCGGAAGGGGCTAAGGACTGTGGCCTCCTTTGTCAGGCCTCCCAGAAATACTCCGTGGTCAAAACTCTAAGTCTATGTCAGTGAGTCTTAGCCTCCTGATCTTTTAAATTCTATTCCATTTCCCAGGGATAACTGAACACATATTGTCTAAAAATATATTCTGCTAATTCAAAGTCCAAAAATATAAAACTCCAAAAACTTCCTAGAATCAACCCACACTAAGGAGAAGAGAGCAAACAAAGGAGAAGAGAATTAAACAAATTCAAACATTTTATCCAAAATGTATAACACACTAAAAACAGGCCAGGTGTGGTGGTTCGTGCCTGTGACCCCAGCACTTAGGGAGGCCAAGGATCACTTGAAGCCAGGAGTTTGAGACGAGCCTGGTCTAGGCAACATAGCAGAGCTGGTCTTTATAAAAACATGAACTAGCCAGGCGTGGTGGTGCATGTCTGTCGTCCCAGCAACTCAGGAGGCTGAGCTGGGAGAATTGCCTGAGGCTAGAGTTTGAGGTTACAGAGAGCTAGGATTCTGCCACTGCACTCCAGCCTGGGTGAAGACCCTATCTCTAAAAAATAAATGAATAAGTAAAACATTTATAACAAACATCTAGAGCATTTCTGGTGTCCACAGTTCGTAGGTGCCTGGCTTAATCCATCGTGACATTTTAACCTGGTTGTTCCACGAACTTTCCCACGATCTCCCTGCTGTCCCGTGAATCCCTCCTGTCTAGTCTCAGCAGAACCATCCAAGTCACGGTGGGACCCCCGCATCACCCCACACCGCTTTCCGCTGGACCCTGCCGTGGTGCTTTACGTCATGCGTTAGGGCCCCTCACGTTCTGAACGGTTCATCCTCCGAAGTCATCTCCTGCCGACTCCAGCCTGCTTGTCCCTGGGCTGCAGCGACGGCAGCTTCCTTGCTTGTTCTCTGTCCCCACTTTGCAAGAGCCCCGAGTCCAGGCCTTTGCGTCTGCTGCTCCCCTTGCGCCTGGGCTCCTCCTCCATCCCTACAAGGCCATCCCCTCCTGTCCTTCCGGGCTTTGCTCAAAAGCCACCTGCTCAGAGGGGCCTGTTCTGGTCCTGTGACTTTTTCTTCACTTTTCTTCACACCGTCTGACACACTATACGCTGTGTTTTGTGGTTATCTCTTCAAGCTGGAAAGTAAACTTCATGTGAATAAGGGGTGTTTCC
The DNA here is from genome assembly GCF_002776525.5 of Piliocolobus tephrosceles. NCBI lineage: Eukaryota > Metazoa > Chordata > Mammalia > Primates > Cercopithecidae > Piliocolobus > Piliocolobus tephrosceles. The sequence continues at coordinate 5,463 of NW_022329107.1, read as the reverse complement.
GATTTTAACTGAGAACTCTCACCATCTAAAGAAACTGGCACATTGTAAATCTTGGTTGAATAAATCTTTTTTAAACACACGCAGCCAGCAAAACATGCAAATTATTTTTATGCTTTTAAGATATATCTCTAGAATTCCTTCAAAACACCTCCTGATTTTATAAAATGTGCTAAAAAAGAAATAATTTTCATGCCAGGCACTTGTGTTTATCTTCAACGCAAAACAAAATTGACAAAAAAAAATGGAATCCACCCACATTTGATAAGAAACTTCATTCTAGGAAACAAAACAAATCACAAGTTTCTAAGATCAGACAGCAATATAACCTTCACTGCTAAATCATTAGTTTATATACAGTACAAATTTGAGAATTATGCTGTGGTTTAAAATATACCTAGAGTAAGATGTCAGCATACTTCACAAAAAAGAAGGGACTCGCCGCTTCCTCTGCCTTCCGAATCTGTCCTCGCTATGACAGGTCTTCACTCAGGTAGGTACCAAAAGGTTGAAATAACTTTAGCTTCAAGTGTTATTACACATCCAGAGATTGTACTGTAGATGTTAATAGTTAGAATTCACCTTACGTTAAACAGACAAAAAGAAAATCATTGTGTATGATTTGTTGCAGAATTCCATCTGCCGTTTATGATTAGAATAGTTGTCTTAAATAATGCCATAGGGCTTCATTTGCTACTTAAATTGAATGATGCTGTAATACTTAGTTTAATGGTAAATATAAACCATATGGGCAGAATAATCTTCTGCCTCCAGCAAAGGTCCTCACATGCTAACGTCTGGAACCAATGATATGCTCTCTTAAGTGGCAAAGACTTCGCAGGTATGATTAAGAATTCTGAGATGAGGAGATTATTCTGAATTATGCTGTTGGACTCAATGTAAATGCCAAGGCCTTACACGGGAGAGAGGAGGCAGGAGTCAGACATGATATGAAAACAGGTAGGGTCTGAGGGACTCAGTCGGTCTCCGGGTTTGACGATAGAGGGGACCCCAAGCCAAGGAATGTAGGCGGTCTCTAGAAACTGGAGACGGCTAAGAAATAGATTCTCTTACAACCTCATGGAGAAGGTCGTCTTCCCAACATCGTGATTTCAATGCAGCCAGACCAGCTTCCAACTTCTGACCTCCAGGCTGTGATATTATAAAAACTTGGTCATTTGGTACCAAGGCCGTAGGGAACTTCTGTGCCAATAAATGATTTTCTTAGTTTTTAGACAAAATTGAGATGTGTTGCAATAATAAACGGGCCAGCACTTGTGTAGTGCTTGCTGGGTCCCAGGCACCACGGCATGGGTGCCAATGTTTCCACCTGCTCCTCACAGCACCTCCACGGCTCCATCACTGGACTTATCCCCATCTCACAGCTGGTAAAACTGAGGCTCGGAAGTCGGGGGGAGAGCTGGACCCAGGCTCAAGGACTCAGCTTTTGTTTTTCATGCTCTCTGCCTTAGCTACTCCCCAAAGACAATATCCCTTTGAGCATCACTTAAGTTTACAACCAGCAAAAGAGAAGTTAAATGAATACAGGGTAAAAGGCCATAAACACACTCAAGGAAAATTTGAATTTCTGATCACAAGTTGTCAAAGTAATCAAGTGACACAATGAAGTTAATTATCCAGAAATTCAAAATTCTCCCTAACTCCTGGGCAATTCTCAGTCATTACACGCCTGCCTGCAGGTGTCTGGCTTTATATTGGGGTCCATGAAAAAAAAACTCAAATGTACCCCGAGAAAGGTCTTGGCAATGCCCCTCACACATGTCACTACTGTGAGACTGCAGAGGGCGATGCCCCACTTGACAGGCACGTCTCCAGTCCCACACAGCATTGCCACTGTTAACACGCAGCCCTGTGCATTCTATGCCCTGTTGGGATTTCAGATTTGAAGATCTCTAACGTGGCAGAGTTCACCTAAGGAGAGAACAATTCCGATGTTTCTAGCATAAAGACACGACAAATATATATTTAAGGTAATGGATATCTCAGTTACATTGATTTGATCTTTACAAATCTTATGCATGTATTATATGTACCTTACAAAAAAACAGAATGACCCTTGAATATTACAATTGAAATAAATTCATTTCAAAAAAATTACAGAAGTGTGAACTGAATTTAAATACTTGTGCAGTACATTGAAATGGTGCTAGAGCGATCCTATCAGTGATTTATGAAACATTTTTTCAACGTAATTGCCCTTGTATACAATGTCTTCCTAGGTACTGAAGACCACCAATGGGCAGGAGAGAGATTTTTTAAACAGTTTAAAACGACAATTTAAAGGGCCAACGCTGTAGTCAGACTTTACTAGCCTTATGGTTATGTTTAATTTTGTTGTAACACACTAGATCAATTTCTTAGAATTTCCCAAAGGGGGCACGGGGGAACTCAAGTTACAGGACAGTCTCCTTACTATGGATCGAGGACAGCCATGGGACCATTTTTCATATTACTGACGACTTCAGCCAGATCAGATTACCTAGACTTAGTTATTGAACTAAACATCTTTGGAAAATTAAAGGTGTTTTTGGCCTCTTTTGCCAATCAAGTGGTCTTTTTCAGGCCTCTCTCAGGTGGAGTCGTAAAAACTCATCACTCCCTCCTAATACGTGTCTATCACTGTGCGGTTAGGGTCACATTCTTCTTCCTCTTGTGAGGCGGTGAAATACAGAGAAACGTGAATACACCCAGCTGGGCACTGGCTTGCCAGAGGCAGGGGCTTGAACTTAATTTTATCCTTTCCTAGAGCATGCGCCCATGAAGCTTCCTCAAATAGCAATGTAGGAGCGCCACACTGCAGAAAGAGTTTGTCAACCACCTTATTCAACTTGAACTTCTACATGAGAGCTGGGTTGTACCAACATTGATAAAGGGGGGAACCTCAAACTGCTGGTGGGAGTTAGAATGGGTTTTTTGTTTTTGTTTTTTTGAGAGACCACGAAGTCAATGCCAGGAGTTTAAAAAATATGTATAAGCTTCCACTCCTAGGAAAGTGTAGTATGGAAATGATCAGATGAGTGGGCAACTTATAAAAAAACCCATTCTGGTGTTATTTTGCAATAAGAAAGTGGAAGTAACCTAAGCATCTGCCAACTGGACACATACTAGATAATTTAGGTTTTAGTACATAATAGAGTTCTAAGTGACCACTGGAATGTAAGGTGATCTACATTCATCACCATATAGCAGGTTCATTGTATTCTGAAGTGAAAAGGTGGCATATTTTCAACCTCTATAATATATACACATATGCATGTGTGTATGTGTATGTATATGTGTGTGTATATATATGTATGTAATCTCCTTACAACTATACTTTTGCACTGAAATCCCTTAATACATACACAGCATATATTATAAACTTGTCCTTAGAAATAAAAGAAAGATTTTTAGTCTTTCAAATTACACAAAGCCATTACTCGCAAGCATCCCTGCCTTGGGCCAAGACTGTATCGTCCTTTCTCCCTTTGAAGTCGTTTCCCCACAGTTGATCCAGGGAGACAGCAAAGCAGTTCTCTTCATTAAACCTTCCTATTCAGAAGCTGAGGCCCAAAGATACGGTTTTAACTGTGTTCAAACGTTTTCTGAATTTTTCCAAGTTTATAGAATACTTAACATTACTGATCATTTCAATTAAGCACTTTAGAATTCCAGGGTAAGAATTTCGATGACATCAGCTGACATATGTAATCCTAAACCTTGCAATTAAATTCAGTCATGAGTTTTCTGCTTCCACCCTTGAGCAAATGCCGCTAATGGAACTTACCTCCTGTTTGCTTCAAAGAAAGAATATATGAAGATTCTAGCAAAACCCAATGACTTTTTTTTGTTTGTTTGTTTTACATAAGCTGCAATTTTAAAATAGTTAGAACTCAATTCGTGAAGCTGGAAATAATTTAAGTCGTTTTGGGGTTTTTTGCTTCTAGCATCCACCCCGACATGCAGTTCTATGTGAGCCTGTACAAGTAATCTAACTTTGTTAATCTCCAGTTTCCACGACATCTCTTCAAACTTTTAAGGATTTTTGGAAACTAGAGTTTGTACTTTGGGGTAACTTCTAAAGTGAAACAGTTTTCATTCATTTCTTACACTCGTGTTTGTTAAGGGCAAATTCGTGAAATAGTTTTTGTTTCTTACACTCATATTTATTAAGGGCAGATTCTCTATCAGGCAAGTTTTTAGATCCTTGGGATACATCACAAGATAAAGATCCTTGCTTTTAGGTTTGTGATGATTTAATATAGAACCAAAGAAGATTAAAGTGCTCATAAAATTACAATGTGAAATAACCAGAGTTGAAGCTACAGGTATTTATTTACCATTTTATATTCTTAACTAGTTGTATAAACCAAAGGAATGTAGTCCAAACAAACTAAATGTTTTCTTGGCCTTTGATGACCTGGGATTTAGAAGGAAGCATACAGTGAAATGCTGGAAAGTGTGTGCATGGTCAAGGGAGTCACCCACGTTTAAGAAATCTATCCTCAATACAATCCAACTGGAAAAAAGCTTAAACATGCATCTGGTTTTTATCATTTGTGTAAGAATCAGCCTATTGCTTTAACTAATAACCTATCAACTATTAATACAATTGCTTCACATATGGAACTTTGTAGAGTCAGGACCTGACGTTTTGGTCATTTTGCTTTCACATAATTGTCAGAATTCTCAGCAGACTTCATTTAAAGTCAGTTGTTTAACTTGACAGGGATGTTCTGTCACTTTAATTTTTTTCAATTTTCAGTTTTTAATTTTTGTGGATACAGAGGTCTGCATTCTTTATGCTAAATAATTTAGCATATTAGTTATCTAATTATCTTCAGTTTCTGTGATCATTCCTTTTTGCCTGTATCTTCCTGAGTATTGAATAAGGCAGTTAAATAAGGTATTTAATAAGTAGACTTTATGCTTTCTTCTATTACAATTTTATATTGCATAAATAGATGCTTGCTGTATAAATAAAACAAGTCTGTAGAAGCAAGTGTTCAGTTAACTTTATGTCCATATCCCTCACCTGCAGAAAGACCCCACAGGGAATCCGATTACCCCTCAACGTGGGTCATCGGCTCCTCGCTAGACCAGCCTAACTGGCCTCCAACAGCAAATGAACATGGCTTTCATCAGCATGTTGCTCTGAAGGGACCTTTGTCCCCAGGTCATTATGAGGGTTAATCTGGCAGCTGCACATCGTGCCATGTGCTTCTCCCCTTTGTGTTCTGGAGACAGCCTTGCTGTTGCCCAGGCTGGAGTGCAGTGGCACAATCTCGGCCCATTGTAACCTCACTCTGAGTTCAAGCGATTCTCCTGCCTCAGCCGACCAAGTAGCTGGAATTACAGGCATGTGCCACCACGCCAATTTTTTGTATTTTTAGTAGATAGGGTTTGCCATGTTGGCCAGGCTGGTCTCAAACTCCTGGCCCCAAGTGATCCACCTGCCTCGGCCAC
>NW_022329106.1:0-7280 GCF_002776525.5 Piliocolobus tephrosceles | reverse complement strand
GTGGCCGAGGCAGGTGGATCACTTGGGGCCAGGAGTTTGAGACCAGCCTGGCCAACATGGCAAACCCTATCTACTAAAAATACAAAAAATTGGCGTGGTGGCACATGCCTGTAATTCCAGCTACTTGGTCGGCTGAGGCAGGAGAATCGCTTGAACTCAGAGTGAGGTTACAATGGGCCGAGATTGTGCCACTGCACTCCAGCCTGGGCAACAGCAAGGCTGTCTCCAGAACACAAAGGGGAGAAGCACATGGCACGATGTGCAGCTGCCAGATTAACCCTCATAATGACCTGGGGACAAAGGTCCCTTCAGAGCAACATGCTGATGAAAGCCATGTTCATTTGCTGTTGGAGGCCAGTTAGGCTGGTCTAGCGAGGAGCCGATGACCCACGTTGAGGGGTAATCGGATTCCCTGTGGGGTCTTTCTGCAGGTGAGGGATATGGACATAAAGTTAACTGAACACTTGCTTCTACAGACTTGTTTTATTTATACAGCAAGCATCTATTTATGCAATATAAAATTGTAATAGAAGAAAGCATAAAGTCTACTTATTAAATACCTTATTTAACTGCCTTATTCAATACTCAGGAAGATACAGGCAAAAAGGAATGATCACAGAAACTGAAGATAATTAGATAACTAATATGCTAAATTATTTAGCATAAAGAATGCAGACCTCTGTATCCACAAAAATTAAAAACTGAAAATTGAAAAAAATTAAAGTGACAGAACATCCCTGTCAAGTTAAACAACTGACTTTAAATGAAGTCTGCTGAGAATTCTGACAATTATGTGAAAGCAAAATGACCAAAACGTCAGGTCCTGACTCTACAAAGTTCCATATGTGAAGCAATTGTATTAATAGTTGATAGGTTATTAGTTAAAGCAATAGGCTGATTCTTACACAAATGATAAAAACCAGATGCATGTTTAAGCTTTTTTCCAGTTGGATTGTATTGAGGATAGATTTCTTAAACGTGGGTGACTCCCTTGACCATGCACACACTTTCCAGCATTTCACTGTATGCTTCCTTCTAAATCCCAGGTCATCAAAGGCCAAGAAAACATTTAGTTTGTTTGGACTACATTCCTTTGGTTTATACAACTAGTTAAGAATATAAAATGGTAAATAAATACCTGTAGCTTCAACTCTGGTTATTTCACATTGTAATTTTATGAGCACTTTAATCTTCTTTGGTTCTATATTAAATCATCACAAACCTAAAAGCAAGGATCTTTATCTTGTGATGTATCCCAAGGATCTAAAAACTTGCCTGATAGAGAATCTGCCCTTAATAAATATGAGTGTAAGAAACAAAAACTATTTCACGAATTTGCCCTTAACAAACACGAGTGTAAGAAATGAATGAAAACTGTTTCACTTTAGAAGTTACCCCAAAGTACAAACTCTAGTTTCCAAAAATCCTTAAAAGTTTGAAGAGATGTCGTGGAAACTGGAGATTAACAAAGTTAGATTACTTGTACAGGCTCACATAGAACTGCATGTCGGGGTGGATGCTAGAAGCAAAAAACCCCAAAACGACTTAAATTATTTCCAGCTTCACGAATTGAGTTCTAACTATTTTAAAATTGCAGCTTATGTAAAACAAACAAACAAAAAAAAGTCATTGGGTTTTGCTAGAATCTTCATATATTCTTTCTTTGAAGCAAACAGGAGGTAAGTTCCATTAGCGGCATTTGCTCAAGGGTGGAAGCAGAAAACTCATGACTGAATTTAATTGCAAGGTTTAGGATTACATATGTCAGCTGATGTCATCGAAATTCTTACCCTGGAATTCTAAAGTGCTTAATTGAAATGATCAGTAATGTTAAGTATTCTATAAACTTGGAAAAATTCAGAAAACGTTTGAACACAGTTAAAACCGTATCTTTGGGCCTCAGCTTCTGAATAGGAAGGTTTAATGAAGAGAACTGCTTTGCTGTCTCCCTGGATCAACTGTGGGGAAACGACTTCAAAGGGAGAAAGGACGATACAGTCTTGGCCCAAGGCAGGGATGCTTGCGAGTAATGGCTTTGTGTAATTTGAAAGACTAAAAATCTTTCTTTTATTTCTAAGGACAAGTTTATAATATATGCTGTGTATGTATTAAGGGATTTCAGTGCAAAAGTATAGTTGTAAGGAGATTACATACATATATATACACACACATATACATACACATACACACATGCATATGTGTATATATTATAGAGGTTGAAAATATGCCACCTTTTCACTTCAGAATACAATGAACCTGCTATATGGTGATGAATGTAGATCACCTTACATTCCAGTGGTCACTTAGAACTCTATTATGTACTAAAACCTAAATTATCTAGTATGTGTCCAGTTGGCAGATGCTTAGGTTACTTCCACTTTCTTATTGCAAAATAACACCAGAATGGGTTTTTTTATAAGTTGCCCACTCATCTGATCATTTCCATACTACACTTTCCTAGGAGTGGAAGCTTATACATATTTTTTAAACTCCTGGCATTGACTTCGTGGTCTCTCAAAAAAACAAAAACAAAAAACCCATTCTAACTCCCACCAGCAGTTTGAGGTTCCCCCCTTTATCAATGTTGGTACAACCCAGCTCTCATGTAGAAGTTCAAGTTGAATAAGGTGGTTGACAAACTCTTTCTGCAGTGTGGCGCTCCTACATTGCTATTTGAGGAAGCTTCATGGGCGCATGCTCTAGGAAAGGATAAAATTAAGTTCAAGCCCCTGCCTCTGGCAAGCCAGTGCCCAGCTGGGTGTATTCACGTTTCTCTGTATTTCACCGCCTCACAAGAGGAAGAAGAATGTGACCCTAACCGCACAGTGATAGACACGTATTAGGAGGGAGTGATGAGTTTTTACGACTCCACCTGAGAGAGGCCTGAAAAAGACCACTTGATTGGCAAAAGAGGCCAAAAACACCTTTAATTTTCCAAAGATGTTTAGTTCAATAACTAAGTCTAGGTAATCTGATCTGGCTGAAGTCGTCAGTAATATGAAAAATGGTCCCATGGCTGTCCTCGATCCATAGTAAGGAGACTGTCCTGTAACTTGAGTTCCCCCGTGCCCCCTTTGGGAAATTCTAAGAAATTGATCTAGTGTGTTACAACAAAATTAAACATAACCATAAGGCTAGTAAAGTCTGACTACAGCGTTGGCCCTTTAAATTGTCGTTTTAAACTGTTTAAAAAATCTCTCTCCTGCCCATTGGTGGTCTTCAGTACCTAGGAAGACATTGTATACAAGGGCAATTACGTTGAAAAAATGTTTCATAAATCACTGATAGGATCGCTCTAGCACCATTTCAATGTACTGCACAAGTATTTAAATTCAGTTCACACTTCTGTAATTTTTTTGAAATGAATTTATTTCAATTGTAATATTCAAGGGTCATTCTGTTTTTTTGTAAGGTACATATAATACATGCATAAGATTTGTAAAGATCAAATCAATGTAACTGAGATATCCATTACCTTAAATATATATTTGTCTTGTCTTTATGCTAGAAACATGGGAATTGTTCTCTCCTTAGGTGAACTCTGCCACGTTAGAGATCTTCAAATCTGAAATCCCAACAGGGCATAGAATGCACAGGGCTGCGTGTTAACAGTGGCAATGCTGTGTGGGACTGGAGACGTGCCTGTCAAGTGGGGCATCGCCCTCTGCAGTCTCACAGTAGTGACATGTGTGAGGGGCATTGCCAAGACCTTTCTCGGGGTACATTTGAGTTTTTTTTTCATGGACCCCAATATAAAGCCAGACACCTGCAGGCAGGCGTGTAATGACTGAGAATTGCCCAGGAGTTAGGGAGAATTTTGAATTTCTGGATAATTAACTTCATTGTGTCACTTGATTACTTTGACAACTTGTGATCAGAAATTCAAATTTTCCTTGAGTGTGTTTATGGCCTTTTACCCTGTATTCATTTAACTTCTCTTTTGCTGGTTGTAAACTTAAGTGATGCTCAAAGGGATATTGTCTTTGGGGAGTAGCTAAGGCAGAGAGCATGAAAAACAAAAGCTGAGTCCTTGAGCCTGGGTCCAGCTCTCCCCCCGACTTCCGAGCCTCAGTTTTACCAGCTGTGAGATGGGGATAAGTCCAGTGATGGAGCCGTGGAGGTGCTGTGAGGAGCAGGTGGAAACATTGGCACCCATGCCGTGGTGCCTGGGACCCAGCAAGCACTACACAAGTGCTGGCCCGTTTATTATTGCAACACATCTCAATTTTGTCTAAAAACTAAGAAAATCATTTATTGGCACAGAAGTTCCCTACGGCCTTGGTACCAAATGACCAAGTTTTTATAATATCACAGCCTGGAGGTCAGAAGTTGGAAGCTGGTCTGGCTGCATTGAAATCACGATGTTGGGAAGACGACCTTCTCCATGAGGTTGTAAGAGAATCTATTTCTTAGCCGTCTCCAGTTTCTAGAGACCGCCTACATTCCTTGGCTTGGGGTCCCCTCTATCGTCAAACCCGGAGACCGACTGAGTCCCTCAGACCCTACCTGTTTTCATATCATGTCTGACTCCTGCCTCCTCTCTCCCGTGTAAGGCCTTGGCATTTACATTGAGTCCAACAGCATAATTCAGAATAATCTCCTCATCTCAGAATTCTTAATCATACCTGCGAAGTCTTTGCCACTTAAGAGAGCATATCATTGGTTCCAGACGTTAGCATGTGAGGACCTTTGCTGGAGGCAGAAGATTATTCTGCCCATATGGTTTATATTTACCATTAAACTAAGTATTACAGCATCATTCAATTTAAGTAGCAAATGAAGCCCTATGGCATTATTTAAGACAACTATTCTAATCATAAACGGCAGATGGAATTCTGCAACAAATCATACACAATGATTTTCTTTTTGTCTGTTTAACGTAAGGTGAATTCTAACTATTAACATCTACAGTACAATCTCTGGATGTGTAATAACACTTGAAGCTAAAGTTATTTCAACCTTTTGGTACCTACCTGAGTGAAGACCTGTCATAGCGAGGACAGATTCGGAAGGCAGAGGAAGCGGCGAGTCCCTTCTTTTTTGTGAAGTATGCTGACATCTTACTCTAGGTATATTTTAAACCACAGCATAATTCTCAAATTTGTACTGTATATAAACTAATGATTTAGCAGTGAAGGTTATATTGCTGTCTGATCTTAGAAACTTGTGATTTGTTTTGTTTCCTAGAATGAAGTTTCTTATCAAATGTGGGTGGATTCCATTTTTTTTTGTCAATTTTGTTTTGCGTTGAAGATAAACACAAGTGCCTGGCATGAAAATTATTTCTTTTTTAGCACATTTTATAAAATCAGGAGGTGTTTTGAAGGAATTCTAGAGATATATCTTAAAAGCATAAAAATAATTTGCATGTTTTGCTGGCTGCGTGTGTTTAAAAAAGATTTATTCAACCAAGATTTACAATGTGCCAGTTTCTTTAGATGGTGAGAGTTCTCAGTTAAAATCGGAAACACCCCTTATTCACATGAAGTTTACTTTCCAGCTTGAAGAGATAACCACAAAACACAGCGTATAGTGTGTCAGACGGTGTGAAGAAAAGTGAAGAAAAAGTCACAGGACCAGAACAGGCCCCTCTGAGCAGGTGGCTTTTGAGCAAAGCCCGGAAGGACAGGAGGGGATGGCCTTGTAGGGATGGAGGAGGAGCCCAGGCGCAAGGGGAGCAGCAGACGCAAAGGCCTGGACTCGGGGCTCTTGCAAAGTGGGGACAGAGAACAAGCAAGGAAGCTGCCGTCGCTGCAGCCCAGGGACAAGCAGGCTGGAGTCGGCAGGAGATGACTTCGGAGGATGAACCGTTCAGAACGTGAGGGGCCCTAACGCATGACGTAAAGCACCACGGCAGGGTCCAGCGGAAAGCGGTGTGGGGTGATGCGGGGGTCCCACCGTGACTTGGATGGTTCTGCTGAGACTAGACAGGAGGGATTCACGGGACAGCAGGGAGATCGTGGGAAAGTTCGTGGAACAACCAGGTTAAAATGTCACGATGGATTAAGCCAGGCACCTACGAACTGTGGACACCAGAAATGCTCTAGATGTTTGTTATAAATGTTTTACTTATTCATTTATTTTTTAGAGATAGGGTCTTCACCCAGGCTGGAGTGCAGTGGCAGAATCCTAGCTCTCTGTAACCTCAAACTCTAGCCTCAGGCAATTCTCCCAGCTCAGCCTCCTGAGTTGCTGGGACGACAGACATGCACCACCACGCCTGGCTAGTTCATGTTTTTATAAAGACCAGCTCTGCTATGTTGCCTAGACCAGGCTCGTCTCAAACTCCTGGCTTCAAGTGATCCTTGGCCTCCCTAAGTGCTGGGGTCACAGGCACGAACCACCACACCTGGCCTGTTTTTAGTGTGTTATACATTTTGGATAAAATGTTTGAATTTGTTTAATTCTCTTCTCCTTTGTTTGCTCTCTTCTCCTTAGTGTGGGTTGATTCTAGGAAGTTTTTGGAGTTTTATATTTTTGGACTTTGAATTAGCAGAATATATTTTTAGACAATATGTGTTCAGTTATCCCTGGGAAATGGAATAGAATTTAAAAGATCAGGAGGCTAAGACTCACTGACATAGACTTAGAGTTTTGACCACGGAGTATTTCTGGGAGGCCTGACAAAGGAGGCCACAGTCCTTAGCCCCTTCCGCAGTAATCTGAATGTATTGATCACAGGGAAATTGGGAGTAAGCCAGTTTAATTTTGATGTTGGTATATAACGTGTTTTAGACTCTATTAATTTGTACAGATTCTACTGGTCACTTTTCAAGGTCATTACAATTCTGGCACCTTTGTGAAGCCAGGTATGACTTCAGCGTGGTAAAGGACAACCAGCTAAATTTGATTTTTAGATAAACGGTGAACCCTTTTTTGGTTGTAAGTACATTACAAACTTAAACAGATTTTTTGATTGTCTGAAAGTCAAACATAGCTGAGTATCCTGTACCTGTATTTGCTAAATCTGGCAACACTAGATAGCGGAGCCAACGTGTCCAGCACCATGTGAAAGGGGGAAAAAGCCCTGCAGCATGCACTAGGCTCCCCCTTTGATAAATGCTTGAGACTCAAGCCACAGAGGCCTGCCATGCAGGGGATGGGGGGCTAGTGGGCAGAGGGTGGTAATTTTTACTACATGTGGTTCCTTTTGGCTAACGTTTGAATCTTCCACCTGATATAAGTTTTAAAAGATAAAATCCCTCCTTAAACTGGCCTGTTGCTGTCACATTCCCATGCATCTCCATGCATCTCCATGCATCTCCATGCATCTCCATGCA
>NW_022329105.1:0-21524 GCF_002776525.5 Piliocolobus tephrosceles | reverse complement strand
TGAAGTACATGGGGGTGTGGAGGCGGGGATCTGAGAGGATGAGGAGGATGAGGAGGGCATTCCCAGCGAGGGCCATCAAGAAAAGCATGAAGGTCACGGTGTAGAGGAGGGCAGCATGCTGGCTTTCAGCAAAGAGTCCCTTGAGAATGAAATCGGTGCTTGTAGTTTGATTCTGAGAAGCTGGATTCCCTGACCACGACTGGCTCACAGTTTCCACTTGAGGAAAATAAAAAGTCATTAGTTTTAAATCTTCCCTATGTACATGGCTTTCCTAACCTTTTTCTGGTAAGACATGGGCTTTGAGTTATTTTTCTGAAAATTGACTTAAACTGATGTAAAATCCTAAGTTCAAATCTTAGAGAGGTCAAGTCGCATGTTGGCCACAAGCTAAAGTGAAATAGGAAACAGATCTGGGGAGGTGACTCTTCATGAGCCAAGTCAAGAGTGACGACATGTGCACTCTTTAGGTCTTATTTGTTTCCCCCCTGAATTAAGAACACACATACACGGGCCTTGTGGGATGGCTAGAGACCTAAGTAGGGAATGCACACTAGGTCCGTAACAGTGTTAGTGTTGGGTTGAGCTTTTCACGAACTTTTGGACACAGTAGCTCATCCAGGACTCAGTGATGGGAATCGCAGCTGATGTTAATATTTTTAATGGTACAAATATCATAACTGATACCATGAAATAAGCTGAAACCTTGAAATCTCCTTAAATTTCTCTACCATGATATATCTCCATTAAAGTCCACTTTCCTCATGAAAACTTTTCAACTTACTCTGCTGTTCCTCACAAGATTGAGTTCCAGAAGCAGCATTGCCTGGGGCCGAGGAGCAGAGGGAGAGCCCCGCCTGCCTGCGGAGAGTAGCTCGGGGTGCAGAACTAGTGCCAGAGAGTAGCTCGGGGTGCAGAACTAGTGCCCAACAGGAGGGACAGTGAGCCCTCTCCCAGTCCCCAGTGACATCTAAGGCATTTTGTTAACTGTCATGCAGAGAAATATTTTTACAAGAAATCACATCAGAAATGGGGCAGATGCCCTACATATCAAATATTTCGTTGAAATATAAAAATATTTTCATTTTGCTGATACCATTTATCCCCCAAAATCGTGCCTAAAATGTCCAAAATTCCATGCATTGTGATTGAAAAATGAAGTTAAAGACAACACAGGGGGCAGTTGTGTTGAATCTTTCATAATACTGCAGCCCTGCAACCAAGCCTAAGGGTCCTCTTGTCCTGCCTTGTCCTACATCTCCTTTGCATAATAAACTAAATCGCCACCCCTCCCATGAATTCAGAGCTTTGCTCAGTAACTGCTTTGTCTGAATATTTCCGTTTTTCATTTTCCAGTTGAATTGTTTCAATCACACTTGATACTTGTCTCAGAGTTAAGAAGCCCAGTAACTTCTAGACTAATGAAGAGTCAGGAGACCCTTGACTGAGGTCTGGTCATCCTCAGGGTTGCTGTACTGCAGGTTAGAGAAATGATGCTGAGGAGAACACTAACAGTGACTGAGGCACGTGGAAATGCAAAGTGAAATATAATGCCCTGTTCCTAGGGCCGAAAAAGAACAAACAAACCTGGGACTTCAGGAAACCTGAAGTCAGAATTACAAAGAGACAGCAATGAGAGTCAGGTATCTTTGTTCCTTACTTACTCCGTTTATAAAGCACTGAAGAGATGGGTTACCAAGACACCTTTCAACAAAGAGACAAACACGGCACATACAGCACAAACCTTTTGCTCCACCTGTTCTGCTCCATCAGAGAATAAATCTAAGCCATGCCAGCTCAGTGAAGCTGCTTTCACTATGCTAAGGCCAAAGCAAGGGCTTTAGATTCAGAATGCCAAATGAGAAAATCACATCATCAGTTTCTTCACTTTAGGGAATTGAGGTGAGTGTTTATTGCTTAATCCTTTGCACTTTTATTTCCCCCCCCCTCCCCCCCGCCTATTCATCTTCCCTGTACTTGGCATTGTCTCTTCCCTGGAGCTTCTACTTTCTTTAAGACCATCTCAGAATCTACCATTTTGGTAATTTTGTTTTGTTTTGCTATTTGATTGTTAGATTCTAACTTTCCACTCACGGTCCCTGTGGGAATTAAACATGTTTTCCAGTTATGCGGTGCATCTACCCAAAAGCAAATCCATCTTTTTCATGACATTGCACATTTTTAAAACAACTTCATTTTTCTAGTTTAAAGTTCTATTTTCATATCAGACATTTAAAATCAGCTCTTTGTAAAAGCAAATCTGAATTTCACAAAGGGAGGATCATGCAAAACCAGTGTCAGAAGTCTGTAAACTAAATATAAAATCCTAAGACCCTTAATCAACTGAACAGACCCCTCTAGGCCAACAGGACCTCAGGAAACCTGAGAAGTTTAATTCCAGGACATAACAAGAAGGGAGACATACTTCATTATACCTCCCCTTTTGGAGTTTAGGCGCAACTGATCAGCATTAACATTGAAAGAGATCCTAAGACGGACAAAACAGACTCTTAGTGGCAACCAGATACCAAATTCCAACCTGACTCTGCTGTAGCATCACATGACAGATAGCGGACCCCGAGGGAAATCAAACTATTTCACCCCAGAGTATGTCTTTGACAGATTTCGAATGGCCCTGCAAAGCCATCTTCTGTGGGAAAATTTCCATCTGTGGAGACTCTCCATTAACACAGCTGGGGCTTTCCCAGATTTAGGAGAAAATATCTGAGTGACAACCTTTAAGGTTCCAAGAAAACACTGACCATTGATTATATTTGCTTCCAATTAATTGTGTAATCTTAGTCGAGACTCTAAAAGCTCTGAGTGTCACTTTCTCAGAATCAAATAAGAGGAGGAGTACTATGTACTTGCTATGTTTCTGTGAATCTTAAGACATCTATGAATCTGATGACCAAATGTGGTCTAAGATTTCTCCATGACAGGGTGACCTTCCACATCACCGCTATCCTTAAAGGCTCAGAGACTTCCCTTGAAATATTAGTCGCATTGAATTACATTATATAATTTGGGAATGAAAAAGAACGGGAAAGGGAGCCACTTTTCTCAGTGCCTGCAAGTTGCCAAGGCTTGCTGAGTCCTTCTCAGCATGTCAAATGTACAAGTACTGAGTAGTGTATTCATCCCTGTGTACAGTCACCCCAGTGTACAGTCATCCCTCAGTATCTGTCCTCAGTATCTCCGGGATATCCTGAAGATACCAAAATCCGTGATGCTAAACCCCTAATAGAAAATGGAAGACTGTTTCTATATAACCTACACAAATCTTCCCATATGCTTGAAATCGTGTCTAGATTACTTATAAAAACTAATGCAATACGAACGCTGTGTAAATACTTGTTATACTATATTTTTTAGGAAATAATGACAAGAAAAAAGGTCTGGAGGATGGAGCAAGAGGGCAGAATAGAGGATTCCACGGATCATCCCCCTGCAAGAACACCAATTTAAAAACTACACAAAACACACCTTTATAGGAACCAAAAATCAGGTGAGCACTCACAGTACATGGAGTTAAATTCATATTTCCGAATGAGGCCCTGAAGAAGTCAGAAGAACAGTATTGCATCACTGACACTACCACTCCTTCATCCCCCAGCAGTGGTGGTGTGGTATGGAGAGCTTCTCTGTGCACTGGGGAGGGGGAGAGCCGGCAATTTTAAGACACTGAACTCAGTGACGTCCTTGTTATAGCAGAAAGACCCAGACCAAATTCAGCTGACATCTACCATGGAGGGAGCATTTAAACCAGCCATTGCTAGAGGGGAATTGCCAATCCCAGTGTTTGGAACTTACTTGAGTTACCCAAACCTCACCATGGAGCCAGAGACAAACCTGAAGGGGAGTCTAGGCCACAAGAGCTGCAAGTCCTAGTGCTGAACTGGGCCCAGAGCCAGTGGACTGGGGGGACACATGACCTGTTAAAACACCAGCCAGGGCAGCCAACCTCATCCCCTAACCTCAGGCTCCACAGCTTGTGGCTCCAAAGGAGGCCTCTTTCTTCTGCTTGAGGGGAGAGGAGAGGGAAGTGTGAGGAGGACTTTGTCTAGCATCTTGGATCCCAGCTCAGCCACATCAGGGTTGGATACCAGCCAGAGTCATGAGGCCCCCTTTCCAGGTCCTCACTCTCAGACTGTATTTCTAGACACACCCTGGGTCAGAAGGAAATCTGCCTCAAAGGGAGGGGCTCAGTCCTCAGCCCTGACAGGATTCATCACCTCCTAACTGAAGAGCCCTTGGGCTCCCGATAACCAGTAGTGACACCAGGTACTGCATCAAGGGCCTTGGGTGAGACTCAGACATGCTGGCTTCAGGTGAGACTCAGCATATTACCAGCTATGGTGGCTGTGAAGCAAGACTCCTGCTTGAGAAAAGTGGACAGAACATTAAAGGAAATTAAAGGAGACTTTGTCTTGCACTTTAGTGCAACTATTGTTACCATTGTTATTCAAAATATTATTGGAAGTCCTAGCTAGAGCATCAAACAAGAGAAACAAATATCAATAAATAAATATATATTTATATATGTGTATGTGCGCATATATATGTACATATATACACATATATGTATACACACACACACATATATGGCATCAAACTTGAAAGGTAAGTAAAATTATCTTTGTTCACAGATGATAGGACCTTATACTTGGAAAAACCTAAAGTCTCCCCAAGAACCTATTAGAACTAATAAATTCAGGAAAGTTGCAGGATACAAAATCAACATACAAAAGACAGTAGATTTCTAGATGTCAATAGCAAATAGATTAAAACAGATTGAAAAAGTAATCGCATTTAGGACAGCCACAAATAAAATTAAACAGGAATTAACCAAAGATGTGAAAGAGTTCTATAATGATACTATAAAACATTAATAATTGAAAACACTAAAAAATGAAAAGATATTCCAGGTTCATGAACCAAAAGAATCAGTGTTGTTAAAATATCCATAGTACTCAAAGCAATCTATAGATTCAATGTTATCCTTATCAAAATACCAATGACATTTCTTACAGATCTAGAAGACACTATCCTAACATTTGTCTGAAAGCAAAAAACACCCAGAATAGCCAAAATTATTCTAAGCAAAGCCACTAACCAATCAACCCACCAAAACTGGAAGAATCCCATTGCTTGACTTCAAATTATACTACAGAGCTACCATAACCAAAACAGCATGGTTCTGGCATAAAAATAGATACATAGACCAATGATACAGAACAGAGAACTCAGAAATCCACACGCCTACAGTGAACTCATTTTCTACAAAGTTGCAAGGAACAGACACTGGGGAAAAGATCGATTCTTCAATAAGCAGTACTGGGAAAAGTGGATATCTATATGAAGAAAAATGAAACTAGTCCCATCTTCTCACCATATACAAAGATAAAGTCAAAATGGACTAAAGACTTTAAGACCTCAAACTGTGAAACTACCACAAGAAAACATTGGAGAAGATCTGCAGGATATTTGTCTGGGCAAGTATTTGAGTAATACTCTATAACACAGGCATCCCAAGAAAACATGGACAAATGCGAGCACATTATGTTAGAAAGCTTCTGCACAGTAAAGGAAATAATCAACAGAGACAACCCACAAAATGGAAGAAAATGTTTGCAAACTACCCACCTCACAAGGAATTAATAACCACAATACATAGGGAGCTCAAACAAATCTATAGGAAAAAATCTAATAATCTGATTTAAATATTGGTAAAAGATTGAATAGACATTTCTCAAAAGACAGACAAAAGTCAAAAACAGGCACATAAAAAGGTGCTCAACATTGATCAGAGAAATGTAGATCAAAGCTACAATGAGATATCACCCAATTAAAATGGCTCTTACACAAAAGATATGCAATAACAAATGCTGGTGAGGACATAGAGAAGAGGGAACCCTCATAAACTCTTTGTGGGAATGTAAAGTTGCGTTTAAAATTGTATTTAAAGGTGCAACAGAGAACAGTTTGGAGGTTCCTCAAAAAACTAAGGTTCAAGTGATCCTCTCACCTCAGCTTCCTGAGTACCTAGGATTACAGACACGCGCCACTACGCCTCCCTAATTGTTTAAATTTAATGTTTGTAGGGATGAGGTCTCACTATGTTACCCAGGCTGGTCTCAAATACTTAGCCTCAAGCAATCCTCCCACCTCAGCCTTCCAAAGTGTTGGGATTATAGGCATAAGCCACTGCCCCTGGATGATGTACCTATATATATGTGTGTGTGTGTGTGTGGTGTGTGTGTGTGGTGTGTGTGTGTGTGTAATTTCAATAGGTTTTTGGGGAACAGGTGGTGTTTGGTTACATTAATAAGTTGTTTAGTGGCAATTTCTGAGAATTTGGTGCACTCATCACCCAACTAGTGTACACTGTACTCAATGCGTATTCTTTTATCCCTCACCTGCTCCCAACCCTTTCCCCCAAGTCCACAAAGTCTATTGTATCATTCTTATCCCTTTGCATCCTCATAGCTTAGCTCCCACTTTTGTATGTTCTCACTCATATGTTTGGTTTTTCATTCCTGAGTTGCTTCACTTAGAATAATGGTCTCTAATTCCATCCAGTTTGCTGCAAATGCCATCCTTTTTAATTTCATCCTTTTCATGGCTAAGTAGTATTCATATATATATATATATATTTTCTTTCTTTATCCACTCATTGATGATCATTTGGGCTGCTTCTATATTTTTGCAAATGTGAACTGTGGTGCTGTAAACATGTACGTGCAAGTATCTTTTTTGTATAATGACTTATTTTCCTCTGGGTAGATACCCAGTAGTGGGATTGCTGGATCAAATGGTACATCTATTTTTAGATCTTTAAAGAATCTCCACACTGTTTGCCATAGTGGTTGTACGAGTTTACATGTGCACCAACAGTGTAAGTGTTCCCTTTTCAGCACATCCACACCAATGTCTAGTTTTTAAAAAATTTTTTGATTATGGCCATTCTTGCAGGAGATGGCATTGTATTGTGGTTTTGAATTTCGTTTCCCTGATAATTAGTGATGTTGAGCATTGTTTTCATATTGTTTGGCAATTTGTATGTTTTATCTTGAGAATTGTCTATTTGTGTCCTTAGCCCAACTTTTTGATGGGATTGTTTTGTTCTTGCTGATTTGAGGTTCTTGTAGATTCTGGGTATCAGTCCTTTGTCGGATGCATAGACTGAAGATCTTCTCCCACTCATGGGTTGTCCATCTACTCTGATGATATCTTTTATTGTGCAGAAGCTTTTTAGTTTAATTAAGTCCCATTTATTTTTTGTTGTTGTTGCATTTGCTTTTGGGTTCTTGGTCATGAAGTCTTTGCCTAAGCCAATGTCTACAAGATCACATTTTCTCACATTATCTTCCAGAATTTTAATAATTTCAGGTCTTAGGTTTAAGTCTTTGATCCAACTTGAGTTGCTTTTTCTATAAGGTTAGAGATGAGGTTCCAGTTTCATTCTTCTACATGTGGCTTGCCAATTTTCTCAGCACCATTTGTTGAAGAGGTGTCATTTCCCCACCTTTATGTTCTTGTTTGCTTTGTTGAAGATCAGTTGGCTGTAGTATTTCGTTTTATTTCTGGGTTCTCTATTCTGTTCCATTGGTCTATAGACTGATATATCATGACAGTACCAAGCTATGTTGGTGACTATGGCCTTATAGTATAGTTTGAAGTCTAGTAATGTGATGCTTCTGGTTTCATTCTTTTTTTCCCTAGTCTTGCTTGGGCTATGTGGGCTCTTTTTTGGTTCCATACACATTTTAGGATTGTTTAGGATTGTTGTTCTGTGAAGAATGATGGTGGTGTTTTGATGGGAATTACATTGAATTTGTCCATTGCTTTTGGCAATATGGTCATTTTCAACTATTGATTCTACCCACCCATGAGCATGGGATGCGTTTCAATTTGTGTCATGTATGATCTCTTTCAGCAGTGTTTTGTAGTTTTCCTCATAGAGGTCTTTCACCTCCTTGGTTAGGTATTCCTAAGTATTTTTATTTTGCAGCTATTGTAAATTGGGTTGAGCTCTTGATTTGAATCTCAGTTTGGTAGCTATTGCTGTATTAACAGAGCTACTGAGTTGTGTACATTAATTTTGTATTCTGAAACTTTGCTGAATTTGTTTACCAGTTCTAGGAGGTTTTTGGATGAGTCTTTAGGGTTTTCTAGGTAGACGATCATACTATCAGCAGACAGCGACAGCATACCTTCCTCTTTACTGATTTGGATGCCCTTTACTTTCTCTTGTCCGATTGCTCTGGCTAGGACTTCCAGAACTATATTGAATAGAAGTGGCAAAAATGGGCATCCTTGTCTTGTTCCAGTTTTCAGAGGGAATGCTTTCAACCTTTCCCCATTCAGAATGTTTGCTGTGGGTTTGTCATAGGTGGCTGTTATTACCTTACAGTATTGTCCCTTGTACGCTGATTTTGCTAAGGGTTTTAATCATAAAGGGATGGATTTTTGTCAAATGCTTTTTTCTGCAACTATTGAGATAACCATGTGACTTTTGCTTTTAATTCTGTTTATGTGATGTATCATATGTATTGACTTGTATATGTTAAACCATCCCCGCATCCCTGTTATGAAACCCACTTGATCATGACTTATCTTTTTGATATGCTGTTAGATTCTGTTAGCTAGTATTTTGCTTACAGTTTTTGCATGCATGTTCATCAGCAATACTGGTCTACAGTTCTGCTTGCTATACCCTTTCCTGGGTTTGGTATCAGGGCGATACTGGCTTCATAGAATGATTTAGGAAGGTTTCCCTCTCTCTTGTGGAAGTGTCAATTGGATTGATGCCAATTAATTCAACTGTGAATCCATCTGGTCCCAGACTTTTGTTAGCACCGTGTCCATCTTGCTGCTTGGTACTGGTCTCTCTTCAGAGTTTCTATTTCTTCTTAGTTTAATCTAGGAGCATTGTATATTTCCAGAAATTAATTCATCTCCTGTAGGTTTTCTACTTTACACGCATAAAGGTGATCATAGTAGTCACGAATAATCTTTTGTATTTCTGTGGTATCCGTTGTAATATCACCTGTTTCATTTCTAATTGAGCTCACTTGGGTATTCTCTTTTCTTGATTAACAGTCTATTTTACTTATTTTTTCAAAGAACCAACTTATTGTTTCATGTATCTTTTCTCTATTTTGTTTCAATTTCATTTAGTTCTCCACTGATCTTTGTTATTTCTTTTCTTCTGCTGGGTTTGGGTTTAGTTTGTTTTTGTTTCTCTAGTTCCTTGAAGTGTGACTTTAGATTGTCTGCTCTTTCAGACTTTTTGATGTAGGCATTAATAGTATGAACCCCATGCGATTCAGGAATTCCATTACTAAGGATGTATCCAATTTAAATGGGTATGTCAAAGAGATATCTGCACTCCCATGTTCATTGCAACATTACTCACAATAGCCAAGATATGGACTCAACCTAAGTATCCATCAATGGATGAAGAGATACAGAAAACAAGACATATCCACAGTGAAATGTAATTCAGCCTTTAAATAGAAGAAAATCTTGTTCATTTGTGTCAATGTTGTATATTGTGTTGTATATATCAAAATTATATAATTGTATATATTATACATGTGTACATGTGTATAATGTATATTATATACAAAATTATAATTACACATGTACTATATATGTGTTGTATATATCAAAATGGCTAAGTGGGTACGTTTTAAATGTCTCACCACAAAAATTGGTAAAATGTTCATTAGCTTAATCATTACAAATATACATATATCCAAATATCACATTATACCCCATAAAATATTTTAATATTTCAATTAAAAATTTTTGAAAATAATGCAATAACACAAAAGTAGAAAAATGATTATAGACCTTTTGATGTGGAACTGAAATCAAACACGGATATTCACCTATGATTTCTACATACATTTATAAATAGATGGTGTCTACTTCATTCTTTACTCTTTCAACATTTTGTAGACATAATTTGAGATTTTTAAGTTCTGTCTTCTTGAAATAGATTCGTCAATATTTAGCTTTTCTTCTTTCTTAATGATCTACAGGGATACATTTTTCTGTAACCACTTGTTTAGCTGCATCCTACACTTTTTTTTTTTTGCGATGGAGTCTCGCTCAGTCGCCCAGGTTGGAGTGGAGTGGCGCCATCTCGGCTCACTGCAAGCTCTGCCTCCTCGGTTCATGGCATTCTTCTGCCTCAGCCTCCCTGGTAGCTGGGACTACAGACGCCGCCAAACCACCCAGCTAATTTTGTTTTGTATTTTTAGTAGAGACGGGGTTTCACAGTGTTAGCCAGGATGGCCTCTATCTCCTGACCTCATGATCCACCCGCCTCGGCCTCCCAAAGTGCTGGGATTACAGGCATGAGCCATTGCACCTGGTCCATCCTACACATTTTATATCATGTTTATGTTATTGTTCTGTCAAAGGCCCACCTGTATTTGATTTTGGTGAGAATCCCATGTGCACTAGAAAAGAACATGACCTTTATTATTGTTGCAAGCATTGTTCCATATGTACAAGTTTTGTGGCCATTATGTTATATAAATCTTCTATAACTTTAGTAATTTGGAGGTTTATGTACTCTATCACATATTGCTGTGTTAACATATATACCATTAAATTGAGCAACAACTGGGCAAAAGGAAAAATCAAAAGAAAATCTCAAGACAAACAAAAAATACCATTACTAAAACTTATGAGATGCGCCAAATCTAGTACTAAAAGTTGATTGCAATGAATAGCTATATTAAAGAATTCAAATTAGCCAACTTCATACCTCAAGAAACTAGAAGCAGAAAAGCCTAAGTCCAAAGTTATCATAAAGAAATTAAAGTAGAAATGAGACTAGAAAAGCTAGAAAAATCAGCATAACTAAATTTTTTTTCAACTAAAAGGTGATAAAACTTAGCCTAAGAAAAAGAGTATCCTCAAATAACTCTCAAATGGCTAAAATAAGAAATAAGGAGACATTAGAACAAATGCCTCAAAATGAAATGGATTATAAAAGACTATTATGAAAATTATGCACTTATAGATTAGATTATCTACAAGAAATCAAACTTCTTGATTTATACAACCTACGAAAACTAAATCAAGAGGAAACAGGAAGCCTGAGCAGACCAATGACAAACAAGATTAAATTAGTAGACAAACACTTCCCAAAGACCAGAACCAAATGGCTTTGTGGATGAATTCTAAACACTCAAAGAAGAACTAACAGCAATCCTTCTTAAACTCTTTCAAAACCCAGAAGAATGACCCAAACTCATTTTATGAGGCCATGATACACTTATATCAAAGCCAAAGATAATCACAAGAAAATAAAACCACTGGTCAATATCACTGATAAACATAAGTGTAAAAATCTTCAACACAATAACAAACCAAATTCAATAGCCCATTAAAAAGATAATAAACCATGGCCAACTGAAACGTACCTCTGGGATGCAACAATGCTTCAACATAGGCAAATCCATCAGTGTGATATAACACATTAAGAGAATAAAAAAATTTGCAGCAAAAGCATTTGACAATTCATGTCAAAACTCTGAAAACAGGTATAGAAGGAACTTACTTCAACACAACATATCATATATGAAAAGCCCACAGTTAATAAAAAATGAAAATGTTTCTCCTATGATCTGGTACAAAGCAAGGATGTCCATTGTCACCACTTCTGTTTAACATGGTACTGAAAGTCCTAACCAAAGCAATTAGACAAAAAAGTATCAAAGTTAGAAAAATATTAAAATCATTTCTATTTGCAGATGATATGGCCTTAGGGTTTTTATATACAAGATTACACAAAAGACTATTTGAATAAACAAATTCAGTAAAGTTGTAGAACATAAAATAGCACACAAAAATCAGTGACATTTCTGCAAACAATGAGTTATTTGGAAGGAAAATAAGAAAGCAATCCCATTTAAAATAGCAAAAAAAAATATATTTAGGAATACTTAATCCAATGGGGCAACACATCTAAAATTAAGAGCATGGAACTCCCAGTGGAAATACTGAACATTAGAAGACAATGGAGGGACATCCTCATATTCATGAGGGAAAGCTTTTCTCAACCTACACATTGAAACCTCACCAAGTCTACTGTCAAGTGGGAGGATAAAAGAAAATCATTTTCAAACATACAAGGCCTCAAAAAAAATTCCTCCCACGTATTTTGTTTATAAACCTATTGAAAGATATGCTCCGCAATGCGGAAGTTCTAAAGTAGAAGACGTGGTACAGTCAAGAATCCAGAGGGTCCTGGTGAAGAGGCAGCATCCCAGGAGGACCTGGTGCAGCCCTGGGGCAAACAGTCTGGTTGGAAGCAGCAGAGCAGGGGCGGGAGGAGGGAGGGCCTGCGAAGATGACAGCGGGAATTCTAGAAGCAGTCACAATTTTAACAGGATATGTATCAGAAGGAAATACATATATGTACAGACAGATTAGTTTTCTTTCATATATACACATATACATGTATACACACACACACACGTATATATACACACAGATACATGTATCTCCAAGCTACTGGGGAGGCCGAGGTGGGAGGATTGCTTGAGACCAGGAGCTCAATCTCTTTCTTGACCCAGCTTGTCAAAGATTACCAACCCTCAAAACTCCTGTCCTGTCCCCACGCCAAAGTGATCACAACTCTGACTTCTGACATGGTGTTCTCTCAGTGTCGGTCTTCCGTCTATGCTCTTCAGACCTAAGTGCCTCTCAGAGCATGCTCAGGAGACTGCACCACACAGGCTGCTTATGCCCTTCAGTCCTCTTGTGCCCCAGCTTGCCCTCTGCATTTGCTCTTCTGCACATCACTGATGGCAACTAGTTTGGGGACCTTGTTCACCAAGTCAGGTTTTGTGAGGTGAAGTCAAGTTTTGTTCATAACCCTCTATGCTCTTCTGTTAATGGCTGGGACTCTGGAAATAAGCTCATTCTGATGGAAAGGCTGATAAGGAATCTGTTTTCTGTTCTTTTTAAAAATTCTTTTAATCTTCCCATTTTTATGTCTTTTCTCTTGAGTAATCTGGGATATACTGGTATTTGAAATACACACCTTTGTAACCAGGGCACAAGAATGATTTTGCTTGGATTGTTTGGTGGCCTCAGACACAGGGTTCAGAAGCATCTTTCAATGTCATTTATCTTTTTATCTGATCTTGAATTGCTTGTGTATTTGTTGTTTGTGCATGTTTATGTCCTTGTGCACTAATGGGTTCTTCTCGCTACAAAAAATCAGGGTCCCCTTCCTAAAAGGGTCCAGCTAGATACTAAAGGGTTTTAAACCAAAAATAAAATTCTAAGGCTCCCTTAACCATCTGAATAGGGCCCTCCTCTCAGCAAGGGCATTCCAAAGTTAACCTGAAAAACTAGTTCAGGCCATGATGGGAAGGAAGAGCTTGACGTGCCTCACAATACCCTCCCATCCCTTGTGGAATTACTGATAGAACAGATTCTTTAAGTCTGATAAACATTTACAATCTGTTCTCTCTGAAGCCTGCTTGCTGGAGACCTCATCTGCAAGATAAAGCCTTGGTCTCCACAACAAACCCTTACCATATCCAGACATCTCTTTCTACTGATAACAACTCTTATCAGCTAATTGCCAATCAGAAAATCTTTGAATCTGCCTCTGACTTAGAAACGCCCACTTCCAATTGTTCTGTGTTTCCATGTCAAACCACTGTACATTTTTACACATACTCACTGATGTCTTATGTCTCCCTAAAATATGTTACACCAAGTTGTGGCCCGGCCACCTTGGGCCCATGTTCTCAGCATCTCCTGAGGGCAGTTCCGTGGGCCATTGGTCACTCATGTTGACTCAGAATAAATCTCTTAAAATTTTACAGGGTTTGACTCTTTTCATCGACAGGTTAAAGTATATAATTTTATTTATATAATTTTCAATGAGTAGTAAAAATTAAACTGTAGTATTTAGGAATACTTATCCAGTAATGCAAGAAAAAGTCCAGGGAATAATTACTATGAAATTCATCTGGCAAAATAACTGATCAATATTCTTCACTGTCAAGGCCCAAAAAAAGAAATGTTATAAACTTCACTGAAATGTTGTGACTGAGAATTTCTCAGTCAAGGTTTATTAAGCCAACATTAGAGTATGCCTAGAAAGAAAAGAAGCCACAGACACACCTGTGGTCGTTTTTCCAAAGAGGTTTCTGGAACATTCAAGCATGTATCCATTTTCTCAAGGTGGGGGAAGGCATATAGGAAGACGGGCAGGTTGGTGGTAAGGTCACTGGTTGCATTTCTGTGAGACTTCAGTTAGTGCCCAGTCAATGTACATTTGACACAAGATAAGGTGAATGAATGATTTGTCTCATCTGGTCTTTGTTCTGCTCCTGGAAAGCAGCTTGTCATCAACATTATCAGTGTGGAATGGAGCAGAGTAATTTTAGGAGTTAGAAGTAGATCACAGACCTAAAGTTACAGTAGGCATGCTTTTACAGGAGGCCAAGAAAAAATTTACTTCTGAGTGATCTGTGGGGGCAGTCCCTTCACAGATGCCTGAGACTCTTACCTTTCCCCGGGATCTGGCTGATGGATAATGCTATTTAACAGTAGCAGCTCTGTATTGGGAAGAGGGTGTTTGAGTGACTGAGCCTCCAAGCTTAACCTTTACTTTTGCATAGAAGTTTAGGGGTCTTGAGAGTTTGAAATTTCCTTTACAAATTGCAGGAGACTAAGCAAAAATAAAAACTAAATTCAGTGTGGGGATCCTGAATGAGATCTTGGAAAAAGGAATTGTCATGAGTAGGAAAACTGGTGAAATGTAAATTTGCTCATTCTGATCATTGTTTTATGGCTATTGAAATGTCAAGAATAGGCCAGGCATGATGGCTCACACCTGCAGTCCCAGCACTTTCGGAGGCCGAGGTGGGTGGATCGTCACCCTGAGGTTAGGAGTTCAAGGCCAGCCTGGCCAATATGGTGAAATCCCATCTCTAAAAATACAAGAAAATAGCCAGGTGTGGTGGGGGCGGGGGGCGGGGGGGGGGGGGGTGCCTGTAATTCCAGCTACTTGGGAGGCTGTGGCAGGAGAATCACTTAAACCTGAGAGACGGAGGTTGCAGTGAGCTGAGATCATGCCATTGCACTCCAGCCTGGGCAGCAGGGGCCAAACTGTCTCAAAAGAAATGTCAGCATTACGAGAAATTGAGTGAGGGCTATGTTGGAAACTCATCGTGTTAATTTTGCCACATTTTTGCTTGTCTAAAGTAGTTCAAACGAAAGAGACATTTAGAATAATGCCTGTGTTTGCCCTGGGGCATGTGTGGTGATCTAAGCACAAGAGGGTTCTGGAGTGCTGGTTATGTTCTGTTGCCTGACGGGGTGCGGGGATGATTTCATGAATGGTTTCACAACTCTTGTCTTGAGATGATTTAGAATGAGTTTTGCATTGGCATTTCTAGGGTTATGTATTTCATAAGAAGACATTAACACTGATTTATAATGTGATTTTCTTAGAAGCCCTGCTGTTGCCTGTGTCATTAAGTGCTGATTCAATTTACTCCCTAAA
This sequence comes from Piliocolobus tephrosceles, assembly GCF_002776525.5. Taxonomy (NCBI): domain Eukaryota; kingdom Metazoa; phylum Chordata; class Mammalia; order Primates; family Cercopithecidae; genus Piliocolobus; species Piliocolobus tephrosceles. Next base: position 5,971 of record NW_022329105.1, on the reverse strand, counting down.
ATTACAAAGTAGCTGGAATTAAATATCCCCAAGCAAAGACTTCTTTCCCCTATGTTGTAGGCCTTTCAAAACTTTTCCCTTTACGTTTTACCAAATCAAATGAGGGATGTTAATTAAAAGCTGTTAACTTCTACTATATCTATAATTACAGAAATATACATGGAGAAGAAAACTTTTTGGCAAATTATTTGGCAATAAACGATCATAGATTCAAGGTTTTTATACAATTCATTTTTTTTCCAATTGATTCTGGAGGGACTGCAGAGTACAAATGAGGCATAGCATGTAAAGCACCAAGACAACGAAATAGCTGCTAAAATGCAGAAAATGTTTAATAGCAAATAGAAAAATGTCACCATCAGTGCATCCGAGGTACCTATATTATTCATTTTTGTTTTGTATTTTGTGTTCTCCTAATGATGCATGCAGTTTTAAAGAATCAAGAACGCATGGTGTTGTTGCAGGAGGATGTCATGTCACTAACCGGCCACCAGGTGGCAGGAGGACGAGGTCACGGTGTCCCATAGTCGCACCTGCAGGATGCCTAATCGACTCTACAGATAATCACTTGGGACTGTGTGTTCATGTCTCGATTTCTCCTTCCTGTACGGATAGATCGGCCAAGGGAAAGCGGGGCGGTATCTAACCCGGATGCAATCGCAAATGTCTGAGTGCAGTGCCTGAGGTAGAATCTATTCAACCAATCAAGAAACTCCTGATGAGAGCTTTGCCCAGAGAACCCACAGAAGACGGCCTGGCTGGATCACGAAGGCAGAGGCCCCATCGCCTGAAGGAGCAACAGTTACAGGCTTGGAAACGGCTGCCCTAAGAAGCCTCTCATTCTTCAGCTATGATCGACTAAGCAAGATCGTCAACTATGGCACAGAGAGGTTCGGAAACATGCTCAGGGCACACAGCCCAGAGATAAATAGGCCAATATTCAGACTCCAGTGGGTTCAGCTCCAAGCATATGGCCTTATGACTCTGAAATTGCCTTTGAAATTGGGAGATGGGGTGGAAATGTTTTAAAAAGTTAAATATTCATGAGGGAAAAACCTTATAAAAAGCTATTCAACACCTGAACAGTCTGACTGGACATACACGCCCGTATCACACAGTATTTTAGTGAAATCTGTGGACACCAAGAGGAGACGCACGAACTACAACTAGTACACTCAGAGCAGGGACATTTTTCCACACTAAACGGGAAGCCATCACCAGAGAAGCCACCACAAAGCCAAGATTACAGACGGAATGTTTTGGGAGTACGGTGGACTAACTTCCAAACATAAATCATTTGCACTTTGAAATGAAGTGACAGAATGTCACCTTATAACACAAAATCATGCCACGTTATACAAGGAACTCCACACCGTGAGGAATTCACTACAACTTTTAATTGTCCAGAGACAAATTTATTGAAATAAAGCTACTGAACATCTATTACATGCTACAAATTATATGCATTGGAAAAGCATAAATATGACACTTTGTTCATAAAGGAATAAGTTTGTAGTAACGACAGCAGTTGATGTTATTTTGTCCTTGTTTTTCCACACAATTCTAGTTAACATATTGAGTGCCTACTGTTTTCTGGGCACCATGCTGGACACACATCACGAATTATCTGACAAACACGTTGTGCTAAATTCATAAATTCAGTGCAAACGAGGGGGAGTCCTGAAGGTTGTCCTCCATCCAGACAGCTCCACTAGCTTGTTAACTACTTAGCTGTTCTCCCAGAGGAGTCTCTTCTCTCACACTTTTGAAAGGACCACCCTGATCTTTACTCAGAAGCTCTCATTGATTCTAACTGCACTGAGAAGATACAAACCATCCAAAGGAACTGAGTTGTAACACATGTGCTCTGCCTGAGCCCTGCTGTTGTCAGTGTACTTGGCCATGCTCTTACAAAAGGTCAGTCTGTTTCTGTGCTTTCGGCCACTCTCAAAGGCCATCTTTCTGAAAGTTTCCTCCATTTCTCATGTATCAATTTTCTTTTTGTACTGAATTATTCCTTTGAACGTTATACTCAGTATCACAATGACAGCAACATTAACACATTGGTATCACATGTTCTTCTAGTTATAATCCACTTCCTTTACAAAAAAAACTAAAACTTTATACTCAACTTACTTTATCTACTTCCTCTCCCTTTATTTTACCCCGAATTATCTCTAAGCATATCTCCATTACAAATTGTCCAAGTTACAAATAACCTTCATGTTGCTAAATACCATAACCAATCTCATTTCAACCATAAACCGTACTTGTTGCAGTTGCCGACACTATCTTTTAAACACTTTGTCTTCGATTTTCTTACCTCATAAAACCCTCTTTTCTAATTTTTCATGTGACACCAGCTGCCTCAGATCTGTCTCAAGCTTTAAGAAAATTCTTTAAAAAACCTATGTGCTTAAACACTTCGTACTCTGAGGATTATTAAATGTATACCTATGTTCAGAGCTCTGATCTGAACTACAATTGACTTTACATATAGCTTCAATATATTTATGTATTTATTTTGAGACAAGGTCTCACTCTGCCACTCAGGCTGGAGCACAGTGATGCCATCATGGCTCACTGCAGCCTCAACTTCTCAGCCTCCAGTGATCCTCCCACCTCAGCCTCCTAAGTAGCTGGGACTACAGGTGGGTGCCACCACACCCAACTAATACTTGTATTTCTGGTAGAGATGGGGTTTTGCTAATGTTGGCAGGCTGGTCTCCAAACTCCTGAGCTCAAGCAATTCACCCTCCTTGGCCTCCCTACAGTGCTGGGATTACAGGTGTGAGTCAGTGCACCCGGCCTAGCTTCAATACCTCACAGATAATTCCAAATTATCTTGACAAGTGATTTCTTGACTTCTGCCACAGGCCACTGTAGTTTTCCAAATCTCAAAAATTCCATTTTTTATTCACTTGGGCCCAAACCAGTAAGTTATCCTTCACTCTACATCTGTTGCTGACATACGCCAAATCCATGAGCTAAATCCTTACTGGTGTCCACCCTACCCAAGCCATCCTTGTTTCTCATCTTTGAAACCTCCCGAATTGTTTTCCTGTATCCATGTTTCCCTTTGTTCTATTTTCCTGCACCACAGGCACAGTGATGCTTTTAGACACGTGTCTGTTATCACATAACACCCACATGGAAAACTCCAAGGACTTCCCACCCCACTCAACCAAATTCAGAATGCCTTAAGGGCTGTTGTTGAATCACACAACTTGGAAAAGTGAAGTTTCTGGCCATGGATGTTAACGAACCTGGTGTCCCGTTAATGCTCTATCAAGGAAAGTGGCAGCCGTGTTCTTTGATGCTAAGTACTAGAGTCTATTCCCTGTGCGTAGCTGCGTCATGTTGAGCCTCCACCCATTCATCCTCAGTTCTGTGCAATTCACTAGCATTTTTTGTGGCCAAGTATTTGACAGCTGCTGTCTGTACTCAAGAGGGTCAGAGATCCAAAGATAATATTAGAGCTTACAGTTACTTGGTGTCAATACTATAATGAGAAACACGACTAAAGTGTGTGCTTTATCTTCTTTGCCACTTGTGTATTGGCATTCTTTCACTCTATTGCTACAAAACTAATCACAGAATTTCACTGTAAACATTTGATAGCTTTTGTAGGTTTTTCTTTCATTGTGTGTTGTTTAAACATGAACAAATATTGTGAAGGAGGATCTAGTTCAGAGTGAACGGTTGCCGTGAACTCTAGTATCTGGGGTTTTTCTTCCCTAGAGAAAACAAACAATTATTTAACTGAATAAACCATTCTTGGTACTTCACTGAAAGGTCTCTGCAGAACAGAACATCTTTTTCCCTTGCTCCTCTGAGGAGCGAGAATCCAGACAGGGTGAATCATCCTAGTTGCCAATAGTAAGTAGACGTTGACAGCTGACCCAATAATCTCCAGGGAAACAGGGCACACGGAGGAAGGTCTTCGGAGCCTCACCCTCCTGGCAGTGACTCTCTAAGCATCACTTGTGACTTTCTGAGCAGATGAGGAACCTGCAAGCACCTTTTTAAATGCCCCGTGACGTCCTTGTTTGAGGCTGTAGGTGAGAGGGTTGAGCACGGGGGTGACAGTGGAATCGAGGCTGACACGACCTCGTCCTGCTCGGGGTGTGGAACGATGGGGGCAGCACGTGTGTGTGGAAGGCAGCTCCATGGAAGATGCTGACCACAGTCAAGTGGGAGGAACGGGTGGTGAAGGCCTTTCTGCGACCTTCAGCAGAGCGCACCCGGTGGACGGTTAACGAAACGAGGGAGTAGGAGGTGGAGACGATCGAGATGGGGATGAGCAACATGAGGACACAGCAGATGCACAGAGTTTCATACAAGGACATGTCTGCACAGGCCAGTTTGAGAACCGCCGGGATCTCACAAGAAAAATGGTTGATACTGCAGGAGCCATAGTACGGTCAGTCACGGTGATGGGAGTGAGCAGAAAGCCAGCAAGGGAGCCACCAAACCAGGCACCAGCAGCCAGCAAGAGACACATCTTGCAGTCCGGTCCATCAGGACTGGGTATCTCAGGGCTACAGACAGCCACGGAGCGGTCACAGGCCGTGAGGCCCAGTAGGAAGAACTCAGAACAGATCTGCCACGTAGCAGAAGATCTGGATGCCACAGGCCACAAAGGAAATGGTTCTGTTTCTAGGAACCTTGTCCACCAGCAGCTCTGGGGCAGTGGTGCCGATGTAAAGGGTGTCCATGAGGGGCAGCCGGCTGAGCGGAAAGCACATGGGGGTGTGGAGGCGACAGTCCACCCGAATCAAGAATCATGACCAACTTTGCAGCTGCAGCCACTGCGAAAACAGCCAAGATCCCTGAATCCGATCCCCGTAGGCTCACCCTTCGCCAGAAGCCCCAGGACTGTGAAGTCAGAGGATGACGCGTTCGTCGTTGTGGCCCCACGAGCGTCCCAGGGCAGCGGGAAGACAAGGCCCAGGGAGGAGGCAAGAACATGTTCAAGATGGGAAAGGTCTGCAGTGGAGGTGACACTTCTGAGGGTACTGTCAGGATGAAGCTTCCAGGACAGAGGCTAGAAAAGAACAAGCAGACCAACACGTGCATCATAAAGCAGAAACCCTGGCGGCATTTCCCTGTCAGACCTGCTGCTTCTGTATTGTGTCTGTTCATCGTGCTGCTGGAGGTTACCATAACCGCCTGATACAGTTGCTGTGCCACACCAAGAACGGGGTTTTAACCGTGTCTGTTCCGTCCATGCTGCATTTCTCGTCTCCAGGACATTATCTAGCCCTTAGTAGGGTTAAGTAACTGCTAGTTGGAAAAGCAGGATGCTTGATTCACTGATTGACAGAATGGATAAAGGGGAGTGAAGTAAATCACTGAGGAAATGAAGGGTTAGGATAACTTTTGAGGTTTCATGAATAAAATGTTCCCTATGTTTCATTATTTGTATAAGTTTAAGGACGAGTGCAGTGTCAGGACATGGATGTTGCATAGTGGAGTCTTGTCCTTCAGTGTAACCGTAATTCAAACAGCGTAGGTTGTGCTCGTATTCATTTCTCACCCCTTGGTCCCCTTTTCACCTCCCCTTTTCACTCCTCCAAGTCTTCGATGCCTATTATGCCACTGTAGGTCTAAAGTTGGGACTCCTCCCTGTTCTCTGGGCTGTTTTGCTAACGTTTTTGCAGATCTTTCTTCAGATAGTTTTCTTCACCCTCTAACTTATTTGCAAAAAGCTCCAGAATTAAGTTTTTAAAAAGCAGTTTGACACTAAGCTGACTCCTTAGTAGGTTTGGGAAATGGGCAGGGAAATTACAAGGAAAGTGTTGGCAGGTTGAAGCTATGTCACCAGGAGACACAGGAGCAGGGTTCACCAAGCTGCATGTCTGCCAGCGTTTACCAGAACTGAGGCCAGAGCTAAACTCAGGCTTAGAAAGCTATGGAGATGTATGGAGATGCATGGAGATGCATGGAGATGCATGGAGATGCATGGAGA
>NW_022329104.1:0-21544 GCF_002776525.5 Piliocolobus tephrosceles | reverse complement strand
TCTCCATGCATCTCCATGCATCTCCATGCATCTCCATGCATCTCCATACATCTCCATAGCTTTCTAAGCCTGAGTTTAGCTCTGGCCTCAGTTCTGGTAAACGCTGGCAGACATGCAGCTTGGTGAACCCTGCTCCTGTGTCTCCTGGTGACATAGCTTCAACCTGCCAACACTTTCCTTGTAATTTCCCTGCCCATTTCCCAAACCTACTAAGGAGTCAGCTTAGTGTCAAACTGCTTTTTAAAAACTTAATTCTGGAGCTTTTTGCAAATAAGTTAGAGGGTGAAGAAAACTATCTGAAGAAAGATCTGCAAAAACGTTAGCAAAACAGCCCAGAGAACAGGGAGGAGTCCCAACTTTAGACCTACAGTGGCATAATAGGCATCGAAGACTTGGAGGAGTGAAAAGGGGAGGTGAAAAGGGGACCAAGGGGTGAGAAATGAATACGAGCACAACCTACGCTGTTTGAATTACGGTTACACTGAAGGACAAGACTCCACTATGCAACATCCATGTCCTGACACTGCACTCGTCCTTAAACTTATACAAATAATGAAACATAGGGAACATTTTATTCATGAAACCTCAAAAGTTATCCTAACCCTTCATTTCCTCAGTGATTTACTTCACTCCCCTTTATCCATTCTGTCAATCAGTGAATCAAGCATCCTGCTTTTCCAACTAGCAGTTACTTAACCCTACTAAGGGCTAGATAATGTCCTGGAGACGAGAAATGCAGCATGGACGGAACAGACACGGTTAAAACCCCGTTCTTGGTGTGGCACAGCAACTGTATCAGGCGGTTATGGTAACCTCCAGCAGCACGATGAACAGACACAATACAGAAGCAGCAGGTCTGACAGGGAAATGCCGCCAGGGTTTCTGCTTTATGATGCACGTGTTGGTCTGCTTGTTCTTTTCTAGCCTCTGTCCTGGAAGCTTCATCCTGACAGTACCCTCAGAAGTGTCACCTCCACTGCAGACCTTTCCCATCTTGAACATGTTCTTGCCTCCTCCCTGGGCCTTGTCTTCCCGCTGCCCTGGGACGCTCGTGGGGCCACAACGACGAACGCGTCATCCTCTGACTTCACAGTCCTGGGGCTTCTGGCGAAGGGTGAGCCTACGGGGATCGGATTCAGGGATCTTGGCTGTTTTCGCAGTGGCTGCAGCTGCAAAGTTGGTCATGATTCTTGATTCGGGTGGACTGTCGCCTCCACACCCCCATGTGCTTTCCGCTCAGCCGGCTGCCCCTCATGGACACCCTTTACATCGGCACCACTGCCCCAGAGCTGCTGGTGGACAAGGTTCCTAGAAACAGAACCATTTCCTTTGTGGCCTGTGGCATCCAGATCTTCTGCTACGTGGCAGATCTGTTCTGAGTTCTTCCTACTGGGCCTCACGGCCTGTGACCGCTCCGTGGCTGTCTGTAGCCCTGAGATACCCAGTCCTGATGGACCGGACTGCAAGATGTGTCTCTTGCTGGCTGCTGGTGCCTGGTTTGGTGGCTCCCTTGCTGGCTTTCTGCTCACTCCCATCACCGTGACTGACCGTACTATGGCTCCTGCAGTATCAACCATTTTTCTTGTGAGATCCCGGCGGTTCTCAAACTGGCCTGTGCAGACATGTCCTTGTATGAAACTCTGTGCATCTGCTGTGTCCTCATGTTGCTCATCCCCATCTCGATCGTCTCCACCTCCTACTCCCTCGTTTCGTTAACCGTCCACCGGGTGCGCTCTGCTGAAGGTCGCAGAAAGGCCTTCACCACCCGTTCCTCCCACTTGACTGTGGTCAGCATCTTCCATGGAGCTGCCTTCCACACACACGTGCTGCCCCCATCGTTCCACACCCCGAGCAGGACGAGGTCGTGTCAGCCTCGATTCCACTGTCACCCCCGTGCTCAACCCTCTCACCTACAGCCTCAAACAAGGACGTCACGGGGCATTTAAAAAGGTGCTTGCAGGTTCCTCATCTGCTCAGAAAGTCACAAGTGATGCTTAGAGAGTCACTGCCAGGAGGGTGAGGCTCCGAAGACCTTCCTCCGTGTGCCCTGTTTCCCTGGAGATTATTGGGTCAGCTGTCAACGTCTACTTACTATTGGCAACTAGGATGATTCACCCTGTCTGGATTCTCGCTCCTCAGAGGAGCAAGGGAAAAAGATGTTCTGTTCTGCAGAGACCTTTCAGTGAAGTACCAAGAATGGTTTATTCAGTTAAATAATTGTTTGTTTTCTCTAGGGAAGAAAAACCCCAGATACTAGAGTTCACGGCAACCGTTCACTCTGAACTAGATCCTCCTTCACAATATTTGTTCATGTTTAAACAACACACAATGAAAGAAAAACCTACAAAAGCTATCAAATGTTTACAGTGAAATTCTGTGATTAGTTTTGTAGCAATAGAGTGAAAGAATGCCAATACACAAGTGGCAAAGAAGATAAAGCACACACTTTAGTCGTGTTTCTCATTATAGTATTGACACCAAGTAACTGTAAGCTCTAATATTATCTTTGGATCTCTGACCCTCTTGAGTACAGACAGCAGCTGTCAAATACTTGGCCACAAAAAATGCTAGTGAATTGCACAGAACTGAGGATGAATGGGTGGAGGCTCAACATGACGCAGCTACGCACAGGGAATAGACTCTAGTACTTAGCATCAAAGAACACGGCTGCCACTTTCCTTGATAGAGCATTAACGGGACACCAGGTTCGTTAACATCCATGGCCAGAAACTTCACTTTTCCAAGTTGTGTGATTCAACAACAGCCCTTAAGGCATTCTGAATTTGGTTGAGTGGGGTGGGAAGTCCTTGGAGTTTTCCATGTGGGTGTTATGTGATAACAGACACGTGTCTAAAAGCATCACTGTGCCTGTGGTGCAGGAAAATAGAACAAAGGGAAACATGGATACAGGAAAACAATTCGGGAGGTTTCAAAGATGAGAAACAAGGATGGCTTGGGTAGGGTGGACACCAGTAAGGATTTAGCTCATGGATTTGGCGTATGTCAGCAACAGATGTAGAGTGAAGGATAACTTACTGGTTTGGGCCCAAGTGAATAAAAAATGGAATTTTTGAGATTTGGAAAACTACAGTGGCCTGTGGCAGAAGTCAAGAAATCACTTGTCAAGATAATTTGGAATTATCTGTGAGGTATTGAAGCTAGGCCGGGTGCACTGACTCACACCTGTAATCCCAGCACTGTAGGGAGGCCAAGGAGGGTGAATTGCTTGAGCTCAGGAGTTTGGAGACCAGCCTGCCAACATTAGCAAAACCCCATCTCTACCAGAAATACAAGTATTAGTTGGGTGTGGTGGCACCCACCTGTAGTCCCAGCTACTTAGGAGGCTGAGGTGGGAGGATCACTGGAGGCTGAGAAGTTGAGGCTGCAGTGAGCCATGATGGCATCACTGTGCTCCAGCCTGAGTGGCAGAGTGAGACCTTGTCTCAAAATAAATACATAAATATATTGAAGCTATATGTAAAGTCAATTGTAGTTCAGATCAGAGCTCTGAACATAGGTATACATTTAATAATCCTCAGAGTACGAAGTGTTTAAGCACATAGGTTTTTTAAAGAATTTTCTTAAAGCTTGAGACAGATCTGAGGCAGCTGGTGTCACATGAAAAATTAGAAAAGAGGGTTTTATGAGGTAAGAAAATCGAAGACAAAGTGTTTAAAAGATAGTGTCGGCAACTGCAACAAGTACGGTTTATGGTTGAAATGAGATTGGTTATGGTATTTAGCAACATGAAGGTTATTTGTAACTTGGACAATTTGTAATGGAGATATGCTTAGAGATAATTCGGGGTAAAATAAAGGGAGAGGAAGTAGATAAAGTAAGTTGAGTATAAAGTTTTAGTTTTTTTTGTAAAGGAAGTGGATTATAACTAGAAGAACATGTGATACCAATGTGTTAATGTTGCTGTCATTGTGATACTGAGTATAACGTTCAAAGGAATAATTCAGTACAAAAAGAAAATTGATACATGAGAAATGGAGGAAACTTTCAGAAAGATGGCCTTTGAGAGTGGCCGAAAGCACAGAAACAGACTGACCTTTTGTAAGAGCATGGCCAAGTACACTGACAACAGCAGGGCTCAGGCAGAGCACATGTGTTACAACTCAGTTCCTTTGGATGGTTTGTATCTTCTCAGTGCAGTTAGAATCAATGAGAGCTTCTGAGTAAAGATCAGGGTGGTCCTTTCAAAAGTGTGAGAGAAGAGACTCCTCTGGGAGAACAGCTAAGTAGTTAACAAGCTAGTGGAGCTGTCTGGATGGAGGACAACCTTCAGGACTCCCCCTCGTTTGCACTGAATTTATGAATTTAGCACAACGTGTTTGTCAGATAATTCGTGATGTGTGTCCAGCATGGTGCCCAGAAAACAGTAGGCACTCAATATGTTAACTAGAATTGTGTGGAAAAACAAGGACAAAATAACATCAACTGCTGTCGTTACTACAAACTTATTCCTTTATGAACAAAGTGTCATATTTATGCTTTTCCAATGCATATAATTTGTAGCATGTAATAGATGTTCAGTAGCTTTATTTCAATAAATTTGTCTCTGGACAATTAAAAGTTGTAGTGAATTCCTCACGGTGTGGAGTTCCTTGTATAACGTGGCATGATTTTGTGTTATAAGGTGACATTCTGTCACTTCATTTCAAAGTGCAAATGATTTATGTTTGGAAGTTAGTCCACCGTACTCCCAAAACATTCCGTCTGTAATCTTGGCTTTGTGGTGGCTTCTCTGGTGATGGCTTCCCGTTTAGTGTGGAAAAATGTCCCTGCTCTGAGTGTACTAGTTGTAGTTCGTGCGTCTCCTCTTGGTGTCCACAGATTTCACTAAAATACTGTGTGATACGGGCGTGTATGTCCAGTCAGACTGTTCAGGTGTTGAATAGCTTTTTATAAGGTTTTTCCCTCATGAATATTTAACTTTTTAAAACATTTCCACCCCATCTCCCAATTTCAAAGGCAATTTCAGAGTCATAAGGCCATATGCTTGGAGCTGAACCCACTGGAGTCTGAATATTGGCCTATTTATCTCTGGGCTGTGTGCCCTGAGCATGTTTCCGAACCTCTCTGTGCCATAGTTGACGATCTTGCTTAGTCGATCATAGCTGAAGAATGAGAGGCTTCTTAGGGCAGCCGTTTCCAAGCCTGTAACTGTTGCTCCTTCAGGCGATGGGGCCTCTGCCTTCGTGATCCAGCCAGGCCGTCTTCTGTGGGTTCTCTGGGCAAAGCTCTCATCAGGAGTTTCTTGATTGGTTGAATAGATTCTACCTCAGGCACTGCACTCAGACATTTGCGATTGCATCCGGGTTAGATACCGCCCCGCTTTCCCTTGGCCGATCTATCCGTACAGGAAGGAGAAATCGAGACATGAACACACAGTCCCAAGTGATTATCTGTAGAGTCGATTAGGCATCCTGCAGGTGCGACTATGGGACACCGTGACCTCGTCCTCCTGCCACCTGGTGGCCGGTTAGTGACATGACATCCTCCTGCAACAACACCATGCGTTCTTGATTCTTTAAAACTGCATGCATCATTAGGAGAACACAAAATACAAAACAAAAATGAATAATATAGGTACCTCGGATGCACTGATGGTGACATTTTTCTATTTGCTATTAAACATTTTCTGCATTTTAGCAGCTATTTCGTTGTCTTGGTGCTTTACATGCTATGCCTCATTTGTACTCTGCAGTCCCTCCAGAATCAATTGGAAAAAAAATGAATTGTATAAAAACCTTGAATCTATGATCGTTTATTGCCAAATAATTTGCCAAAAAGTTTTCTTCTCCATGTATATTTCTGTAATTATAGATATAGTAGAAGTTAACAGCTTTTAATTAACATCCCTCATTTGATTTGGTAAAACGTAAAGGGAAAAGTTTTGAAAGGCCTACAACATAGGGGAAAGAAGTCTTTGCTTGGGGATATTTAATTCCAGCTACTTTGTAATTTTAGGGAGTAAATTGAATCAGCACTTAATGACACAGGCAACAGCAGGGCTTCTAAGAAAATCACATTATAAATCAGTGTTAATGTCTTCTTATGAAATACATAACCCTAGAAATGCCAATGCAAAACTCATTCTAAATCATCTCAAGACAAGAGTTGTGAAACCATTCATGAAATCATCCCCGCACCCCGTCAGGCAACAGAACATAACCAGCACTCCAGAACCCTCTTGTGCTTAGATCACCACACATGCCCCAGGGCAAACACAGGCATTATTCTAAATGTCTCTTTCGTTTGAACTACTTTAGACAAGCAAAAATGTGGCAAAATTAACACGATGAGTTTCCAACATAGCCCTCACTCAATTTCTCGTAATGCTGACATTTCTTTTGAGACAGTTTGGCCCCTGCTGCCCAGGCTGGAGTGCAATGGCATGATCTCAGCTCACTGCAACCTCCGTCTCTCAGGTTTAAGTGATTCTCCTGCCACAGCCTCCCAAGTAGCTGGAATTACAGGCACCCCCCCGCCCCCCGCCCCCCGCCCCCACCAGACCTGGCTATTTTCTTGTATTTTTAGAGATGGGATTTCACCATATTGGCCAGGCTGGCCTTGAACTCCTAACCTCAGGGTGACGATCCACCCACCTCGGCCTCCGAAAGTGCTGGGACTGCAGGTGTGAGCCATCATGCCTGGCCTATTCTTGACATTTCAATAGCCATAAAACAATGATCAGAATGAGCAAATTTACATTTCACCAGTTTTCCTACTCATGACAATTCCTTTTTCCAAGATCTCATTCAGGATCCCCACACTGAATTTAGTTTTTATTTTTGCTTAGTCTCCTGCAATTTGTAAAGGAAATTTCAAACTCTCAAGACCCCTAAACTTCTATGCAAAAGTAAAGGTTAAGCTTGGAGGCTCAGTCACTCAAACACCCTCTTCCCAATACAGAGCTGCTACTGTTAAATAGCATTATCCATCAGCCAGATCCCGGGGAAAGGTAAGAGTCTCAGGCATCTGTGAAGGGACTGCCCCCACAGATCACTCAGAAGTAAATTTTTTCTTGGCCTCCTGTAAAAGCATGCCTACTGTAACTTTAGGTCTGTGATCTACTTCTAACTCCTAAAATTACTCTGCTCCATTCCACACTGATAATGTTGATGACAAGCTGCTTTCCAGGAGCAGAACAAAGACCAGATGAGACAAATCATTCATTCACCTTATCTTGTGTCAAATGTACATTGACTGGGCACTAACTGAAGTCTCACAGAAATGCAACCAGTGACCTTACCACCAACCTGCCCGTCTTCCTATATGCCTTCCCCCACCTTGAGAAAATGGATACATGCTTGAATGTTCCAGAAACCTCTTTGGAAAAACGACCACAGGTGTGTCTGTGGCTTCTTTTCTTTCTAGGCATACTCTAATGTTGGCTTAATAAACCTTGACTGAGAAATTCTCAGTCACAACATTTCAGTGAAGTTTATAACATTTCTTTTTTTGGGCCTTGACAGTGAAGAATATTGATCAGTTATTTTGCCAGATGAATTTCATAGTAATTATTCCCTGGACTTTTTCTTGCATTACTGGATAAGTATTCCTAAATACTACAGTTTAATTTTTACTACTCATTGAAAATTATATAAATAAAATTATATACTTTAACCTGTCGATGAAAAGAGTCAAACCCTGTAAAATTTTAAGAGATTTATTCTGAGTCAACATGAGTGACCAATGGCCCACGGAACTGCCCTCAGGAGATGCTGAGAACATGGGCCCAAGGTGGCCGGGCCACAACTTGGTGTAACATATTTTAGGGAGACATAAGACATCAGTGAGTATGTGTAAAAATGTACAGTGGTTTGACATGGAAACACAGAACAATTGGAAGTGGGCGTTTCTAAGTCAGAGGCAGATTCAAAGATTTTCTGATTGGCAATTAGCTGATAAGAGTTGTTATCAGTAGAAAGAGATGTCTGGATATGGTAAGGGTTTGTTGTGGAGACCAAGGCTTTATCTTGCAGATGAGGTCTCCAGCAAGCAGGCTTCAGAGAGAACAGATTGTAAATGTTTATCAGACTTAAAGAATCTGTTCTATCAGTAATTCCACAAGGGATGGGAGGGTATTGTGAGGCACGTCAAGCTCTTCCTTCCCATCATGGCCTGAACTAGTTTTTCAGGTTAACTTTGGAATGCCCTTGCTGAGAGGAGGGCCCTATTCAGATGGTTAAGGGAGCCTTAGAATTTTATTTTTGGTTTAAAACCCTTTAGTATCTAGCTGGACCCTTTTAGGAAGGGGACCCTGATTTTTTGTAGCGAGAAGAACCCATTAGTGCACAAGGACATAAACATGCACAAACAACAAATACACAAGCAATTCAAGATCAGATAAAAAGATAAATGACATTGAAAGATGCTTCTGAACCCTGTGTCTGAGGCCACCAAACAATCCAAGCAAAATCCATTCTTGTGCCCTGGTTACAAAGGTGTGTATTTCAAATACCAGTATATCCCAGATTACTCAAGAGAAAAGACATAAAAATGGGAAGATTAAAAGAATTTTTAAAAAGAACAGAAAACAGATTCCTTATCAGCCTTTCCATCAGAATGAGCTTATTTCCAGAGTCCCAGCCATTAACAGAAGAGCATAGAGGGTTATGAACAAAACTTGACTTCACCTCACAAAACCTGACTTGGTGAACAAGGTCCCCAAACTAGTTGCCATCAGTGATGTGCAGAAGAGCAAATGCAGAGGGCAAGCTGGGGCACAAGAGGACTGAAGGGCATAAGCAGCCTGTGTGGTGCAGTCTCCTGAGCATGCTCTGAGAGGCACTTAGGTCTGAAGAGCATAGACGGAAGACCGACACTGAGAGAACACCATGTCAGAAGTCAGAGTTGTGATCACTTTGGCGTGGGGACAGGACAGGAGTTTTGAGGGTTGGTAATCTTTGACAAGCTGGGTCAAGAAAGAGATTGAGCTCCTGGTCTCAAGCAATCCTCCCACCTCGGCCTCCCCAGTAGCTTGGAGATACATGTATCTGTGTGTATATATACGTGTGTGTGTGTGTATACATGTATATGTGTATATATGAAAGAAAACTAATCTGTCTGTACATATATGTATTTCCTTCTGATACATATCCTGTTAAAATTGTGACTGCTTCTAGAATTCCCGCTGTCATCTTCGCAGGCCCTCCCTCCTCCCGCCCCTGCTCTGCTGCTTCCAACCAGACTGTTTGCCCCAGGGCTGCACCAGGTCCTCCTGGGATGCTGCCTCTTCACCAGGACCCTCTGGATTCTTGACTGTACCACGTCTTCTACTTTAGAACTTCCGCATTGCGGAGCATATCTTTCAATAGGTTTATAAACAAAATACGTGGGAGGAATTTTTTTTGAGGCCTTGTATGTTTGAAAATGATTTTCTTTTATCCTCCCACTTGACAGTAGACTTGGTGAGGTTTCAATGTGTAGGTTGAGAAAAGCTTTCCCTCATGAATATGAGGATGTCCCTCCATTGTCTTCTAATGTTCAGTATTTCCACTGGGAGTTCCATGCTCTTAATTTTAGATGTGTTGCCCCATTGGATTAAGTATTCCTAAATATATTTTTTTTTGCTATTTTAAATGGGATTGCTTTCTTATTTTCCTTCCAAATAACTCATTGTTTGCAGAAATGTCACTGATTTTTGTGTGCTATTTTATGTTCTACAACTTTACTGAATTTGTTTATTCAAATAGTCTTTTGTGTAATCTTGTATATAAAAACCCTAAGGCCATATCATCTGCAAATAGAAATGATTTTAATATTTTTCTAACTTTGATACTTTTTTGTCTAATTGCTTTGGTTAGGACTTTCAGTACCATGTTAAACAGAAGTGGTGACAATGGACATCCTTGCTTTGTACCAGATCATAGGAGAAACATTTTCATTTTTTATTAACTGTGGGCTTTTCATATATGATATGTTGTGTTGAAGTAAGTTCCTTCTATACCTGTTTTCAGAGTTTTGACATGAATTGTCAAATGCTTTTGCTGCAAATTTTTTTATTCTCTTAATGTGTTATATCACACTGATGGATTTGCCTATGTTGAAGCATTGTTGCATCCCAGAGGTACGTTTCAGTTGGCCATGGTTTATTATCTTTTTAATGGGCTATTGAATTTGGTTTGTTATTGTGTTGAAGATTTTTACACTTATGTTTATCAGTGATATTGACCAGTGGTTTTATTTTCTTGTGATTATCTTTGGCTTTGATATAAGTGTATCATGGCCTCATAAAATGAGTTTGGGTCATTCTTCTGGGTTTTGAAAGAGTTTAAGAAGGATTGCTGTTAGTTCTTCTTTGAGTGTTTAGAATTCATCCACAAAGCCATTTGGTTCTGGTCTTTGGGAAGTGTTTGTCTACTAATTTAATCTTGTTTGTCATTGGTCTGCTCAGGCTTCCTGTTTCCTCTTGATTTAGTTTTCGTAGGTTGTATAAATCAAGAAGTTTGATTTCTTGTAGATAATCTAATCTATAAGTGCATAATTTTCATAATAGTCTTTTATAATCCATTTCATTTTGAGGCATTTGTTCTAATGTCTCCTTATTTCTTATTTTAGCCATTTGAGAGTTATTTGAGGATACTCTTTTTCTTAGGCTAAGTTTTATCACCTTTTAGTTGAAAAAAAATTTAGTTATGCTGATTTTTCTAGCTTTTCTAGTCTCATTTCTACTTTAATTTCTTTATGATAACTTTGGACTTAGGCTTTTCTGCTTCTAGTTTCTTGAGGTATGAAGTTGGCTAATTTGAATTCTTTAATATAGCTATTCATTGCAATCAACTTTTAGTACTAGATTTGGCGCATCTCATAAGTTTTAGTAATGGTATTTTTTGTTTGTCTTGAGATTTTCTTTTGATTTTTCCTTTTGCCCAGTTGTTGCTCAATTTAATGGTATATATGTTAACACAGCAATATGTGATAGAGTACATAAACCTCCAAATTACTAAAGTTATAGAAGATTTATATAACATAATGGCCACAAAACTTGTACATATGGAACAATGCTTGCAACAATAATAAAGGTCATGTTCTTTTCTAGTGCACATGGGATTCTCACCAAAATCAAATACAGGTGGGCCTTTGACAGAACAATAACATAAACATGATATAAAATGTGTAGGATGGACCAGGTGCAATGGCTCATGCCTGTAATCCCAGCACTTTGGGAGGCCGAGGCGGGTGGATCATGAGGTCAGGAGATAGAGGCCATCCTGGCTAACACTGTGAAACCCCGTCTCTACTAAAAATACAAAACAAAATTAGCTGGGTGGTTTGGCGGCGTCTGTAGTCCCAGCTACCAGGGAGGCTGAGGCAGAAGAATGCCATGAACCGAGGAGGCAGAGCTTGCAGTGAGCCGAGATGGCGCCACTCCACTCCAACCTGGGCGACTGAGCGAGACTCCATCGCAAAAAAAAAAAAGTGTAGGATGCAGCTAAACAAGTGGTTACAGAAAAATGTATCCCTGTAGATCATTAAGAAAGAAGAAAAGCTAAATATTGACGAATCTATTTCAAGAAGACAGAACTTAAAAATCTCAAATTATGTCTACAAAATGTTGAAAGAGTAAAGAATGAAGTAGACACCATCTATTTATAAATGTATGTAGAAATCATAGGTGAATATCCGTGTTTGATTTCAGTTCCACATCAAAAGGTCTATAATCATTTTTCTACTTTTGTGTTATTGCATTATTTTCAAAAATTTTTAATTGAAATATTAAAATATTTTATGGGGTATAATGTGATATTTGGATATATGTATATTTGTAATGATTAAGCTAATGAACATTTTACCAATTTTTGTGGTGAGACATTTAAAACGTACCCACTTAGCCATTTTGATATATACAACACATATATAGTACATGTGTAATTATAATTTTGTATATAATATACATTATACACATGTACACATGTATAATATATACAATTATATAATTTTGATATATACAACACAATATACAACATTGACACAAATGAACAAGATTTTCTTCTATTTAAAGGCTGAATTACATTTCACTGTGGATATGTCTTGTTTTCTGTATCTCTTCATCCATTGATGGATACTTAGGTTGAGTCCATATCTTGGCTATTGTGAGTAATGTTGCAATGAACATGGGAGTGCAGATATCTCTTTGACATACCCATTTAAATTGGATACATCCTTAGTAATGGAATTCCTGAATCGCATGGGGTTCATACTATTAATGCCTACATCAAAAAGTCTGAAAGAGCAGACAATCTAAAGTCACACTTCAAGGAACTAGAGAAACAAAAACAAACTAAACCCAAACCCAGCAGAAGAAAAGAAATAACAAAGATCAGTGGAGAACTAAATGAAATTGAAACAAAATAGAGAAAAGATACATGAAACAATAAGTTGGTTCTTTGAAAAAATAAGTAAAATAGACTGTTAATCAAGAAAAGAGAATACCCAAGTGAGCTCAATTAGAAATGAAACAGGTGATATTACAACGGATACCACAGAAATACAAAAGATTATTCGTGACTACTATGATCACCTTTATGCGTGTAAAGTAGAAAACCTACAGGAGATGAATTAATTTCTGGAAATATACAATGCTCCTAGATTAAACTAAGAAGAAATAGAAACTCTGAAGAGAGACCAGTACCAAGCAGCAAGATGGACACGGTGCTAACAAAAGTCTGGGACCAGATGGATTCACAGTTGAATTAATTGGCATCAATCCAATTGACACTTCCACAAGAGAGAGGGAAACCTTCCTAAATCATTCTATGAAGCCAGTATCGCCCTGATACCAAACCCAGGAAAGGGTATAGCAAGCAGAACTGTAGACCAGTATTGCTGATGAACATGCATGCAAAAACTGTAAGCAAAATACTAGCTAACAGAATCTAACAGCATATCAAAAAGATAAGTCATGATCAAGTGGGTTTCATAACAGGGATGCGGGGATGGTTTAACATATACAAGTCAATACATATGATACATCACATAAACAGAATTAAAAGCAAAAGTCACATGGTTATCTCAATAGTTGCAGAAAAAAGCATTTGACAAAAATCCATCCCTTTATGATTAAAACCCTTAGCAAAATCAGCGTACAAGGGACAATACTGTAAGGTAATAACAGCCACCTATGACAAACCCACAGCAAACATTCTGAATGGGGAAAGGTTGAAAGCATTCCCTCTGAAAACTGGAACAAGACAAGGATGCCCATTTTTGCCACTTCTATTCAATATAGTTCTGGAAGTCCTAGCCAGAGCAATCGGACAAGAGAAAGTAAAGGGCATCCAAATCAGTAAAGAGGAAGGTATGCTGTCGCTGTCTGCTGATAGTATGATCGTCTACCTAGAAAACCCTAAAGACTCATCCAAAAACCTCCTAGAACTGGTAAACAAATTCAGCAAAGTTTCAGAATACAAAATTAATGTACACAACTCAGTAGCTCTGTTAATACAGCAATAGCTACCAAACTGAGATTCAAATCAAGAGCTCAACCCAATTTACAATAGCTGCAAAATAAAAATACTTAGGAATACCTAACCAAGGAGGTGAAAGACCTCTATGAGGAAAACTACAAAACACTGCTGAAAGAGATCATACATGACACAAATTGAAACGCATCCCATGCTCATGGGTGGGTAGAATCAATAGTTGAAAATGACCATATTGCCAAAAGCAATGGACAAATTCAATGTAATTCCCATCAAAACACCACCATCATTCTTCACAGAACAACAATCCTAAACAATCCTAAAATGTGTATGGAACCAAAAAAGAGCCCACATAGCCCAAGCAAGACTAGGGAAAAAAAGAATGAAACCAGAAGCATCACATTACTAGACTTCAAACTATACTATAAGGCCATAGTCACCAACATAGCTTGGTACTGTCATGATATATCAGTCTATAGACCAATGGAACAGAATAGAGAACCCAGAAATAAAACGAAATACTACAGCCAACTGATCTTCAACAAAGCAAACAAGAACATAAAGGTGGGGAAATGACACCTCTTCAACAAATGGTGCTGAGAAAATTGGCAAGCCACATGTAGAAGAATGAAACTGGAACCTCATCTCTAACCTTATAGAAAAAGCAACTCAAGTTGGATCAAAGACTTAAACCTAAGACCTGAAATTATTAAAATTCTGGAAGATAATGTGAGAAAATGTGATCTTGTAGACATTGGCTTAGGCAAAGACTTCATGACCAAGAACCCAAAAGCAAATGCAACAACAACAAAAAATAAATGGGACTTAATTAAACTAAAAAGCTTCTGCACAATAAAAGATATCATCAGAGTAGATGGACAACCCATGAGTGGGAGAAGATCTTCAGTCTATGCATCCGACAAAGGACTGATACCCAGAATCTACAAGAACCTCAAATCAGCAAGAACAAAACAATCCCATCAAAAAGTTGGGCTAAGGACACAAATAGACAATTCTCAAGATAAAACATACAAATTGCCAAACAATATGAAAACAATGCTCAACATCACTAATTATCAGGGAAACGAAATTCAAAACCACAATACAATGCCATCTCCTGCAAGAATGGCCATAATCAAAAAATTTTTTAAAAACTAGACATTGGTGTGGATGTGCTGAAAAGGGAACACTTACACTGTTGGTGCACATGTAAACTCGTACAACCACTATGGCAAACAGTGTGGAGATTCTTTAAAGATCTAAAAATAGATGTACCATTTGATCCAGCAATCCCACTACTGGGTATCTACCCAGAGGAAAATAAGTCATTATACAAAAAAGATACTTGCACGTACATGTTTACAGCACCACAGTTCACATTTGCAAAAATATAGAAGCAGCCCAAATGATCATCAATGAGTGGATAAAGAAAGAAAGAAAATATATATATAAAATATATATATATATATATATGAATACTACTTAGCCATGAAAAGGATGAAATTAAAAAGGATGGCATTTGCAGCAAACTGGATGGAATTAGAGACCATTATTCTAAGTGAAGCAACTCAGGAATGAAAAACCAAACATATGAGTGAGAACATACAAAAGTGGGAGCTAAGCTATGAGGATGCAAAGGGATAAGAATGATACAATAGACTTTGTGGACTTGGGGGAAAGGGTTGGGAGCAGGTGAGGGATAAAAGAATACGCATTGAGTACAGTGTACACTAGTTGGGTGATGAGTGCACCAAATTCTCAGAAATTGCCACTAAACAACTTATTAATGTAACCAAACACCACCTGTTCCCCAAAAACCTATTGAAATTACACACACACACACACCACACACACACACCACACACACACACACACATATATATAGGTACATCATCCAGGGGCAGTGGCTTATGCCTATAATCCCAACACTTTGGAAGGCTGAGGTGGGAGGATTGCTTGAGGCTAAGTATTTGAGACCAGCCTGGGTAACATAGTGAGACCTCATCCCTACAAACATTAAATTTAAACAATTAGGGAGGCGTAGTGGCGCGTGTCTGTAATCCTAGGTACTCAGGAAGCTGAGGTGAGAGGATCACTTGAACCTTAGTTTTTTGAGGAACCTCCAAACTGTTCTCTGTTGCACCTTTAAATACAATTTTAAACGCAACTTTACATTCCCACAAAGAGTTTATGAGGGTTCCCTCTTCTCTATGTCCTCACCAGCATTTGTTATTGCATATCTTTTGTGTAAGAGCCATTTTAATTGGGTGATATCTCATTGTAGCTTTGATCTACATTTCTCTGATCAATGTTGAGCACCTTTTTATGTGCCTGTTTTTGACTTTTGTCTGTCTTTTGAGAAATGTCTATTCAATCTTTTACCAATATTTAAATCAGATTATTAGATTTTTTCCTATAGATTTGTTTGAGCTCCCTATGTATTGTGGTTATTAATTCCTTGTGAGGTGGGTAGTTTGCAAACATTTTCTTCCATTTTGTGGGTTGTCTCTGTTGATTATTTCCTTTACTGTGCAGAAGCTTTCTAACATAATGTGCTCGCATTTGTCCATGTTTTCTTGGGATGCCTGTGTTATAGAGTATTACTCAAATACTTGCCCAGACAAATATCCTGCAGATCTTCTCCAATGTTTTCTTGTGGTAGTTTCACAGTTTGAGGTCTTAAAGTCTTTAGTCCATTTTGACTTTATCTTTGTATATGGTGAGAAGATGGGACTAGTTTCATTTTTCTTCATATAGATATCCACTTTTCCCAGTACTGCTTATTGAAGAATCGATCTTTTCCCCAGTGTCTGTTCCTTGCAACTTTGTAGAAAATGAGTTCACTGTAGGCGTGTGGATTTCTGAGTTCTCTGTTCTGTATCATTGGTCTATGTATCTATTTTTATGCCAGAACCATGCTGTTTTGGTTATGGTAGCTCTGTAGTATAATTTGAAGTCAAGCAATGGGATTCTTCCAGTTTTGGTGGGTTGATTGGTTAGTGGCTTTGCTTAGAATAATTTTGGCTATTCTGGGTGTTTTTTGCTTTCAGACAAATGTTAGGATAGTGTCTTCTAGATCTGTAAGAAATGTCATTGGTATTTTGATAAGGATAACATTGAATCTATAGATTGCTTTGAGTACTATGGATATTTTAACAACACTGATTCTTTTGGTTCATGAACCTGGAATATCTTTTCATTTTTTAGTGTTTTCAATTATTAATGTTTTATAGTATCATTATAGAACTCTTTCACATCTTTGGTTAATTCCTGTTTAATTTTATTTGTGGCTGTCCTAAATGCGATTACTTTTTCAATCTGTTTTAATCTATTTGCTATTGACATCTAGAAATCTACTGTCTTTTGTATGTTGATTTTGTATCCTGCAACTTTCCTGAATTTATTAGTTCTAATAGGTTCTTGGGGAGACTTTAGGTTTTTCCAAGTATAAGGTCCTATCATCTGTGAACAAAGATAATTTTACTTACCTTTCAAGTTTGATGCCATATATGTGTGTGTGTGTATACATATATGTGTATATATGTACATATATATGCGCACATACACATATATAAATATATATTTATTTATTGATATTTGTTTCTCTTGTTTGATGCTCTAGCTAGGACTTCCAATAATATTTTGAATAACAATGGTAACAATAGTTGCACTAAAGTGCAAGACAAAGTCTCCTTTAATTTCCTTTAATGTTCTGTCCACTTTTCTCAAGCAGGAGTCTTGCTTCACAGCCACCATAGCTGGTAATATGCTGAGTCTCACCTGAAGCCAGCATGTCTGAGTCTCACCCAAGGCCCTTGATGCAGTACCTGGTGTCACTACTGGTTATCGGGAGCCCAAGGGCTCTTCAGTTAGGAGGTGATGAATCCTGTCAGGGCTGAGGACTGAGCCCCTCCCTTTGAGGCAGATTTCCTTCTGACCCAGGGTGTGTCTAGAAATACAGTCTGAGAGTGAGGACCTGGAAAGGGGGCCTCATGACTCTGGCTGGTATCCAACCCTGATGTGGCTGAGCTGGGATCCAAGATGCTAGACAAAGTCCTCCTCACACTTCCCTCTCCTCTCCCCTCAAGCAGAAGAAAGAGGCCTCCTTTGGAGCCACAAGCTGTGGAGCCTGAGGTTAGGGGATGAGGTTGGCTGCCCTGGCTGGTGTTTTAACAGGTCATGTGTCCCCCCAGTCCACTGGCTCTGGGCCCAGTTCAGCACTAGGACTTGCAGCTCTTGTGGCCTAGACTCCCCTTCAGGTTTGTCTCTGGCTCCATGGTGAGGTTTGGGTAACTCAAGTAAGTTCCAAACACTGGGATTGGCAATTCCCCTCTAGCAATGGCTGGTTTAAATGCTCCCTCCATGGTAGATGTCAGCTGAATTTGGTCTGGGTCTTTCTGCTATAACAAGGACGTCACTGAGTTCAGTGTCTTAAAATTGCCGGCTCTCCCCCTCCCCAGTGCACAGAGAAGCTCTCCATACCACACCACCACTGCTGGGGGATGAAGGAGTGGTAGTGTCAGTGATGCAATACTGTTCTTCTGACTTCTTCAGGGCCTCATTCGGAAATATGAATTTAACTCCATGTACTGTGAGTGCTCACCTGATTTTTGGTTCCTATAAAGGTGTGTTTTGTGTAGTTTTTAAATTGGTGTTCTTGCAGGGGGATGATCCGTGGAATCCTCTATTCTGCCCTCTTGCTCCATCCTCCAGACCTTTTTTCTTGTCATTATTTCCTAAAAAATATAGTATAACAAGTATTTACACAGCGTTCGTATTGCATTAGTTTTTATAAGTAATCTAGACACGATTTCAAGCATATGGGAAGATTTGTGTAGGTTATATAGAAACAGTCTTCCATTTTCTATTAGGGGTTTAGCATCACGGATTTTGGTATCTTCAGGATATCCCGGAGATACTGAGGACAGATACTGAGGGATGACTGTACACTGGGGTGACTGTACACAGGGATGAATACACTACTCAGTACTTGTACATTTGACATGCTGAGAAGGACTCAGCAAGCCTTGGCAACTTGCAGGCACTGAGAAAAGTGGCTCCCTTTCCCGTTCTTTTTCATTCCCAAATTATATAATGTAATTCAATGCGACTAATATTTCAAGGGAAGTCTCTGAGCCTTTAAGGATAGCGGTGATGTGGAAGGTCACCCTGTCATGGAGAAATCTTAGACCACATTTGGTCATCAGATTCATAGATGTCTTAAGATTCACAGAAACATAGCAAGTACATAGTACTCCTCCTCTTATTTGATTCTGAGAAAGTGACACTCAGAGCTTTTAGAGTCTCGACTAAGATTACACAATTAATTGGAAGCAAATATAATCAATGGTCAGTGTTTTCTTGGAACCTTAAAGGTTGTCACTCAGATATTTTCTCCTAAATCTGGGAAAGCCCCAGCTGTGTTAATGGAGAGTCTCCACAGATGGAAATTTTCCCACAGAAGATGGCTTTGCAGGGCCATTCGAAATCTGTCAAAGACATACTCTGGGGTGAAATAGTTTGATTTCCCTCGGGGTCCGCTATCTGTCATGTGATGCTACAGCAGAGTCAGGTTGGAATTTGGTATCTGGTTGCCACTAAGAGTCTGTTTTGTCCGTCTTAGGATCTCTTTCAATGTTAATGCTGATCAGTTGCGCCTAAACTCCAAAAGGGGAGGTATAATGAAGTATGTCTCCCTTCTTGTTATGTCCTGGAATTAAACTTCTCAGGTTTCCTGAGGTCCTGTTGGCCTAGAGGGGTCTGTTCAGTTGATTAAGGGTCTTAGGATTTTATATTTAGTTTACAGACTTCTGACACTGGTTTTGCATGATCCTCCCTTTGTGAAATTCAGATTTGCTTTTACAAAGAGCTGATTTTAAATGTCTGATATGAAAATAGAACTTTAAACTAGAAAAATGAAGTTGTTTTAAAAATGTGCAATGTCATGAAAAAGATGGATTTGCTTTTGGGTAGATGCACCGCATAACTGGAAAACATGTTTAATTCCCACAGGGACCGTGAGTGGAAAGTTAGAATCTAACAATCAAATAGCAAAACAAAACAAAATTACCAAAATGGTAGATTCTGAGATGGTCTTAAAGAAAGTAGAAGCTCCAGGGAAGAGACAATGCCAAGTACAGGGAAGATGAATAGGCGGGGGGGAGGGGGGGGGAAATAAAAGTGCAAAGGATTAAGCAATAAACACTCACCTCAATTCCCTAAAGTGAAGAAACTGATGATGTGATTTTCTCATTTGGCATTCTGAATCTAAAGCCCTTGCTTTGGCCTTAGCATAGTGAAAGCAGCTTCACTGAGCTGGCATGGCTTAGATTTATTCTCTGATGGAGCAGAACAGGTGGAGCAAAAGGTTTGTGCTGTATGTGCCGTGTTTGTCTCTTTGTTGAAAGGTGTCTTGGTAACCCATCTCTTCAGTGCTTTATAAACGGAGTAAGTAAGGAACAAAGATACCTGACTCTCATTGCTGTCTCTTTGTAATTCTGACTTCAGGTTTCCTGAAGTCCCAGGTTTGTTTGTTCTTTTTCGGCCCTAGGAACAGGGCATTATATTTCACTTTGCATTTCCACGTGCCTCAGTCACTGTTAGTGTTCTCCTCAGCATCATTTCTCTAACCTGCAGTACAGCAACCCTGAGGATGACCAGACCTCAGTCAAGGGTCTCCTGACTCTTCATTAGTCTAGAAGTTACTGGGCTTCTTAACTCTGAGACAAGTATCAAGTGTGATTGAAACAATTCAACTGGAAAATGAAAAACGGAAATATTCAGACAAAGCAGTTACTGAGCAAAGCTCTGAATTCATGGGAGGGGTGGCGATTTAGTTTATTATGCAAAGGAGATGTAGGACAAGGCAGGACAAGAGGACCCTTAGGCTTGGTTGCAGGGCTGCAGTATTATGAAAGATTCAACACAACTGCCCCCTGTGTTGTCTTTAACTTCATTTTTCAATCACAATGCATGGAATTTTGGACATTTTAGGCACGATTTTGGGGGATAAATGGTATCAGCAAAATGAAAATATTTTTATATTTCAACGAAATATTTGATATGTAGGGCATCTGCCCCATTTCTGATGTGATTTCTTGTAAAAATATTTCTCTGCATGACAGTTAACAAAATGCCTTAGATGTCACTGGGGACTGGGAGAGGGCTCACTGTCCCTCCTGTTGGGCACTAGTTCTGCACCCCGAGCTACTCTCTGGCACTAGTTCTGCACCCCGAGCTACTCTCCGCAGGCAGGCGGGGCTCTCCCTCTGCTCCTCGGCCCCAGGCAATGCTGCTTCTGGAACTCAATCTTGTGAGGAACAGCAGAGTAAGTTGAAAAGTTTTCATGAGGAAAGTGGACTTTAATGGAGATATATCATGGTAGAGAAATTTAAGGAGATTTCAAGGTTTCAGCTTATTTCATGGTATCAGTTATGATATTTGTACCATTAAAAATATTAACATCAGCTGCGATTCCCATCACTGAGTCCTGGATGAGCTACTGTGTCCAAAAGTTCGTGAAAAGCTCAACCCAACACTAACACTGTTACGGACCTAGTGTGCATTCCCTACTTAGGTCTCTAGCCATCCCACAAGGCCCGTGTATGTGTGTTCTTAATTCAGGGGGGAAACAAATAAGACCTAAAGAGTGCACATGTCGTCACTCTTGACTTGGCTCATGAAGAGTCACCTCCCCAGATCTGTTTCCTATTTCACTTTAGCTTGTGGCCAACATGCGACTTGACCTCTCTAAGATTTGAACTTAGGATTTTACATCAGTTTAAGTCAATTTTCAGAAAAATAACTCAAAGCCCATGTCTTACCAGAAAAAGGTTAGGAAAGCCATGTACATAGGGAAGATTTAAAACTAATGACTTTTTATTTTCCTCAAGTGGAAACTGTGAGCCAGTCGTGGTCAGGGAATCCAGCTTCTCAGAATCAAACTACAAGCACCGATTTCATTCTCAAGGGACTCTTTGCTGAAAGCCAGCATGCTGCCCTCCTCTACACCGTGACCTTCATGCTTTTCTTGATGGCCCTCGCTGGGAATGCCCTCCTCATCCTCCTCATCCTCTCAGATCCCCGCCTCCACACCCCCATGTACTTCA
>NW_022329103.1:0-44410 GCF_002776525.5 Piliocolobus tephrosceles | reverse complement strand
ACATCAGAATTGGTGCAGAAAACCAAGATTTGGACCAGGAGACCCTGCAGGGAAGACAAATGGGATTTGAAGTGACTGGTGGTGGCAGTGCTCAAAAATATCAGGAAACATCTTTTCCTAGATTGAGAGTGTCATGTCATCAGCCTGAACTTCAGAGCACAATTATGACAGACAAGGAGGCAGGAAGCCATCAAAAGAGCAAATGGAAAGAAGGACAACGTGGGGAGGGGTTGGTGGAGCTAACAGGGCAGCATAGTCTACACTGATCGCCAGCCAGGCCTGCCCACGGTGAGGGGGTGGGATACAGAAGAGAACAGAAGACGGCAGGAATGAGTATGACAAGGCCTGAGGAACCTGCCAAGATTCCCCAGTGCCTGTAAACTCATGGAATTCCCCCAGTAATAACTGAAAAGGCAAACTGAATCTTAAAAATAAGATACGGAAATTCAGTTTCCTTCCAACACTACACACAAAACAAAAATAAGTAGCTAACTTCCTAGCAGAATAAATAAATCCACCCAAAAATTATTGCCACGAAGCAGAACTAACTCATGATACAGTATCATACTTAATTTACAAAGAAAAAATCCTTGATAAGCTCTTTTAGCAATGAGAGGTCATCATGAGGCCGAAATACTGGAAAGCAGAGACTTGATAATTGACAATTTGTCAAACACAAAGATGTGAGATGGAAATTAGCTTGACCCAGGAAAGAATCTGAAGAAAATGATGAAAAATAAGCCAAATGGTTGCTTCATAGTTTGTATAACAATAAAATAATACTTAAAGTTGATAAGTAGTGAAGCATGAAGCATAAAGATATAGTAATAAACACTAAAAATATTGACTAAACTTGGATGTTAAAGGAAAAAAGGAGAGAAAGCTATTGTATTCTTACGTATGCTAGAGAATCAACAGATATTGTGTAAATGGAAAGATGACAGTGTTTAGTCTTCATAAAAGTATTTCTATACTTTATTAAAGTATTGGCATGAAGGAAATAGAAAAAGTATAAACATTTTATTAAATGGAAAAAATAGACCACTTAATGAAAGACCTTTATTTAAAAAAAAGAAAAAAGAGGGAATATAACATAAAACAAAACGTGAGAAAATGCAATTAAACTTAATAGGCATATCAATAAACATCGATGGGATTAACACACTTATTAAAGAAAAAAGATGACTGTTCCCTCTGCCTTGTAGTCTTTTCCCCCAGATCCACTAGAACCCATTTTTCCCATTCTTTTCGGTCTCTTCTTTGCTATTCAATTATCAGAAAAGATTTCAATGACCAATGAATAAAAAAGATTGATCTGTCCCTTATCCTGTCTTATTTTTCTTCATAAAATTAAACATATTTTTATAATTATTTTTCTCTTTTCCACAATATAGTGTCATATTAATAATATGAGCCATTTTGCTCATTTTTATCCCTGGCATCTGCTGAAAGCCTAACATGGTGCTACCCCCAAAGTAGATGCTCAAAAATAAATATGTTCTGAATGAGTTTATTCAGTCACTTCTTGGAAGGAGAGGCCTGGGTCAGACACAGTGCTAAGGACTCAGAATCCTTACTGCTAAAATGACCATGAAATGACAGCATCATGTTAGTGGCATATTTAAAATGAAACAATACCAATATTGAAAATATTTGTAAGGTTTATTTGACAAAAGATAAAATCATAACACATTTACCTGTGATTATTCATAAATTTAAATTTCTAGATAATTTCTAAGATTAAAGTTTTTTTAATTTCTTAAACTTTTAGATAACCATTTTAAGGAATATGTAGTATATATCTGTATGTTATTAACAAGTAGTTGAAAGTAATTACTTCATGTTATATTAAACTATTATAGTTATAAATACGGTGTAAACTGTTAATGGTTATTCTGCCCTTTCTTCTCTTGTTACCTCCTGCTGTCCTAAGAGAAGTTGCCTTAAGCAGAATTGTCTCATCCTGATCCCCAAAATCACTCTCTTTATCCACTCACACATTATCTTTCCCAAGCTTGAGGAAAAAATAACAGAATGAGAGACGAAGGTTATGTGTTATTATTGCGACTCTTGGTGTTTGTAAAATTCCAAAATACTGAGATATGGCTAAATAAAATTCTATGTGACTTCTATTAAATGCACGAATGTATATATTTATGTAAGTTTTCTTTTGTTGACATTTTGTTTTGGTAACTAGAGTTTTATTTTCCTTGGTGACTGAATTTTCTGTTGTCTTTCAGGTATTTTTCATTTTGCTTTAAATAGAATTTCCCAAAATAAACAGTTTTGGCTTATACCTATTTTATGCTTTTTATGATGTCAAGTCCACGGCATTTGTTCAGGGCAAGACTTTAATGACTGAATGTCATGATTATCTTTCTACTTCCCAAACAGTTGATTTATCTTTCCCATTATTCAAGAGCTGCTATATCCTTGAGCTTGATATTCTTTATCTGGAATTCGATGCAAAGCTCTGCTAAGTGGTAATGATGATCCAAGAGTGGATGATAGAATTCTAGAATATAACAGGTCTTTCTCTTTCCATCAATCTTAAAGTCTGTAGGTTGATGCAAGACAGTTTTGTCACAGCCAGTTACGTTCATCGGTTAGCATTGTGGTCTAAGGAGGTGAATATAATGATCTCAGCAATGAACAGGTTTTCTGATGCCAGAAGAAGTTTTTCCTGCCTGTTCTATAGGTCTTGTGCCATATATCACATATTTCTTCACTTGATCTACTATACAATGGGTATAAAGTTTCAGTTACACAAGATGAGTAAGTCCTAGAGACTGGCTGTGCAACATCGTGCCTGTAGTTCACAATACTGTATCGTGCACTTAAAAAGTTTAAGAGGGTAAATTTCATGTTAAGTGCTCTTACCACAACAAATAAAATGTATCATGAGCCAGGCATTGAATTAAGCTCAGGATATATGATGAACTAATTTAGACATGACAAAAGATCTCAATAAAACTTAACATATTTTGCTACAATAATCACCTGAAAAAAATATCAGTCTTCCCTATAGTATAATGTGGATGGCCACAAATGAGTGGTTTTAACAGTATGTCTCCTTTCCTGGCTTTTAAAAAACAACCCGTAAAATTCATCAGACAAAATCATATCAGTTTCCAGAATCAGTGTTTGCCAAAGACTGCTCTTTAAAATGAAGGGATCACCTCAGTCCAATCTACTTGACATGATCCCACCTTGTCAGACAAGCTAGTCAAGATTTGGAAAAGACAAATACATTTCAATTCTTTGAAAATCTACATAATCATAAGCACAGACTTATCTGGATTGGTAATGGGTCAAGTTTAGGGACACGTTTAAATTACAATGTAATTTTTGGCTGTAGTTGATCAGCAGTTTACATCCATAGATTCATCCAAGTTGCTCTTCCTCAAAATTAATAAATACATTGACATTTCTACCTGCAAGATTTGTGATTCATGCTTTAAATTAGTACAATTTTCATATAACATGTTTTAGAATACCTGATACTGTGGGTGATCTCAATTTCTTCCTGGATGATCTTTCCTGGTTTAATATTTGTGTGATTCCAATGATAAATCTCAGATAATAAAAATAGCAAAAAATTGAGAAAATAATACACAACTTATTAGGGGAGAAAGAGGAAGAGATGCTCCCTTAGTGATACACAGAAGGTGGGATGCCTGGTGTGCTTTTTCTATGTTTTTGCATATTTGAGGTTCAGAAAACTGAAACCCATAGAATCACTATGTGCTACATACACTGAACCTAAAGCAATAAGTAGTTCTGAAAGAGAATAGAGGAGAAGAGGGACTCCCTACAGGGATAAAGGGCCTAGACTTAAGGTATGGCTTATTGATGCTTTTAACACCCCAGGGACTACAATCCCAGCTCACCAATTAAACTTTGAGAGATTCAGTGTAGATTAAAGGTCCTGGGATTACTTCTGTGGGAAAAAATAGCTTACCATGCAATTGATCAGATACTCACAACCAAAATCTAATGGACAGAAAATATACAATTATATTTACAAACTTGGGCTTAATTTAAATGTTAATTAAAATATGTTTATTAAACCCACAAATTTTTTTAGTTTGAAAATTTAAAATTAGATTTATTAAGTTAATAAAAAAATATAAAGAAAACTGACATTTGGCAGCAAAATGAAGAATAAATTTCAGAGGAAAACATTCAAGGAAATGATCTTTTGAACATATTGAATTCAGTTTGCTAGTATCATTGAGAATCTTTACATCTATGATCATAAAAAAAAATTGGCTTGTAATTTTCTTATAGTGTCCTTGTCTGACATTGATATTAGGGTAAATGAGTTTGAAGGTGTACCTTTTTAATTGTTTGGAAGAGTTTGAGAATAGCATTAATCTGCTTTTAGATATTTGGTAGAAATCACCAGTAAAAACATCAAGTCCTGAACTTTTAAGGAAAGTTGATTATTATGATTATTATTCCTGATTCAATCTCTGTACTAGCTACTCATTAGTTCACGTTTATTCTTTCTTCAGGACATATGTGTCTAAGAATTTATCCATTTCTTCTATGTTACCCAATTTATTGACATAATTGGCCATGGTAGTCTCTTATGACCCTTTGTATTTTGGTGGTATTGACTGTACTTTCTCCTGTTTTAATTATAGTTTTATTTGAGTCATCTCTCTTATTTTCTTGGTAAAGGTTTGCCAATTTGTCTCACGTTTTTACAGCACCAACTCCTCGTGTTACTGATCTTTTCTATTGCCTTTCTTGTCTCTGTTTAATTCTGCCCTAACCTTTATAACTTTCTTCTTTCTTCTAACTTTTGGCTTAGTTTTTTCTTCTTTGCTAATTCCTAGAGCGCCAAGTTAGGTTGCTTATTTGGGATCGTTTTTCTCTTTCTCTCAAGGTAGCTATCAGAACTACTTTTGCTGTACCCCATAAATTTTGGTATGTTATTTGTCCATTTTTGTTTGTCTCAAGATATTTTTAAATTTTATTTTCATTCCATTTGTTGTTTATGAGTGTATTGTTTAATTTCCACATGTTTGTGAATTTTCAAATTTCCCTACTGTCATTTATTTCTGGTTTCATACCATTGGGATAAGAAAAGCTACTTGATATTATTTCAAACTTCTAGAATTTGCTAAAACTTGTTTTGTGACCTAAAATATGATCTGTTCTTCAGAATGTTCCATGTGTGCTTGAAAAGAATGTGTATCCTGCTGCTGCTGAATGGGATGCTCTGTGTATATGGGTATTAGAGCCATTTGGTCTAGCTGTTGTTCAAATCTACTATTTACTTATGGGTTTCCTGCCTGGATTATTTATCCGCTGTTGAGAGTGGGGGATTATAATCCCCTACTATTATCATATTGCTGTTTATTTTTCTTTTTTCTGTTCTGCTAATGTTTGCTTTATCAATTTTGGTGTTCCAGTGTTTGCTGGGCCTCTAATTGGAGCACCCTAACTAATAACGCTTTTGTATCAATTCATCTCATTTCTCACAAAAGCAAACAGAACAAAACCTTTCAGACATATATAAGGGAGTCCTAGTTGCTGATATCAACTTTTAGATAGTCTTCCAACCTTTTCATCCTGCTTTAATTCTCCAACTATATAATAAACATCCAAGACAAAGAATAATGAAAGAAAGCACAAATGATTCCTTCACTGAAATCCGGAGACAAAGGCAATCCATCAACTATAAATTACATGTAAGGAAGGGGAAGAAAGTCACTGACACTCATCAGAATTGGTACAGAAACTCCATATTGGAAGCAGGAAGTCCTGCAGGGAAGAGACCCAGTCAAGGTCACTGGCGGTGGTAATAATCAAAAATATCAGGGAACATTATTCCCCAAGAAGGGGAGGGGCCTCTCATAAGTGTAAACTGCTATACCCAAGCCTGACGAACACGGGGCCAGGTAGCAATCCGAGGATTATTGAAGAGAAAGATACAGAGAGTACCTGGGAAAGAAGTGGTGGAGATAACAGGGCAATCTTGCCTAGAGTAAGGTGGTCACCATCCCAAGCATAACCAGGAGGAGGGAGGTGGTAAGAAATGAACATGGAGCAGCAGGAATGCATACAACAAAGCTGTAGGGCTTGAGAAACAAGAAAAGATTTCCGGTGCCTGCAGCCCCATGCAATCCACCTGGTAATAACTGCAAAGGCAAATTAAATTCTTGAAAATGAAATTAGAAAATGCAATGACTTTCCAAAACTACAAGGAAAAGAAATGAGTAACTTCTTTTTTTTTTTTTTTTTTTTTTTGAGACGGAGTCTGGCTCTGTGGCCTGGGCTGGAGTGCAGTGGCCGGATCTCAGCTCACTGCAAGCTCCGCCGCCCGGGTTTACGCCATTCTCCTGCCTCAGCCTCCTGAGTAGGTGGGACTACAGGTGCCCGCCACCTAGCCCGGCTAGTTTTTTGTATTTTTTAGTAGAGACGGGGTTTCACCGTGTTAGCCAGGATGGTCTCGATCTCCTGACCTCGTGATCCGCCCGTCTCGGCCTCCCAAAGTGCTGGGATTACAGGCTTCAGCCACCGCGCCCGGCCTAGAATAAATCCACCCCAATATTATTGCCTTAAATCAGAGCTAAATACTGATATAAACCTCCAGCTTACTCTACAACCCCAAATCCTTAGTAAAGAAGTTTTATAAATGAGAAAACATTTTAAGACAGAAATATGACGATTCAGAGAACTGATGACCCACTAAGAGGAGACGATGATCGGCAACAGAACGACGCGAGATGGGAATCAGCTGAGTCCAGAGAGCACTGAGCGTGATGGGGAAGAAGTCGAATGGCTGCTCCGTGGCTGGTGAGTGATTGTAAAATAATAAAGATGGAGAAAACATAAACACACACTTAAAGAAATACTAATAAGCACAGGGTAAACATACTGGCTACCGTTGCATGATAAAGGAAGGGAGAATAGACAAATATTTCAGAAGGTATTCTGTTCTTGCTTATGTTAGGACACTAGTAGATACTGTGTAGAAGGAAATTAAGGATATTTTAGTCTTATAAAATATGTTTTAACTGTATAGGTATTTGTACATAATAGAATATACAAATTGTTAAATAGAAAATATTCTATCACACAATGAAATGATTTTGAAATAAAGGCAAAGAGTAGATTTTGTCTTCTTACTACAAAGAATTATAAGTATGTTAGGTGATGCATATGTTAATTACCTCAATTTACCCATTCCACACAATATACATATTTCAAAATATCACATTGTACATGATAAATATATACAATTTTATTTGTTCATCAAAAATAAAAATTTAAAAATGGAAAACAAAATAAAGGTAATAAAGTGTGAAGGAATACAACGAAACTAATGTGGCATATCTATAAACACAATTCATTTAATACACTTAATAAAGAAAAAAAGATTACTGTTCTCTCTGCCTGGTGGTCTCTTTGCTGATACATTGTGACTCATTTCTTCAACTGATTTAGGTCTCTTCTCTGCTATCTTGATTATCAGATCAAGATAGTGAATATGAAACAGTAATTATCTCCTACACACACTGTTTTACTCTTCTTCATAATGTTTATCATTCCTGATCATTTTTTTGTGATTATTTATTATCTCTTCTCTGCCATGGAATGTAAGATCCAGGAGATACAACATTTTACCCATTTTATCACGAGTGTCTTTCCAAAGCCTAATATAGCACCTATTCCAAAATAGATGCTCAAAAATAAATGTTTCTTGGGTCAATGCATTTATTCATTTTTGAGGAGGAGAGATTTGGTGAAACAAGAGGGTTAAAAACTCAGAATAGAATGACAACCACACGAGAGCATAGTCAGTATTAATATAGAAAACATTTATAAGATCTGCTTGAATTCTTATACATCAGTAACAGACAAACAGACAGGCAAATCATGAATGAACTTCCATTCACAATTACTTCAAAGAGAATAAAATACCTACGAATACAACTTACAAGGGATGTAAAGGACCCCTTCAAGGAGAACTACAAACCACTGCTCAGTGAAATCAAAGAGGACACAAACAAATGGAAGAACATACCATGCTCATGGATAGGAAGAATCAATATGAAAATGGCCATACTGCCCAAAGTAATTTATAGATTCAATGCCATCCCCATCAAGCTATCAATGAGTTTCTTCACAGAATTGGAAAAAACTGCTTTAAAGTTCATATGGAACCAAAAAGGAGCCCTCATTGCCAAGACAATCCTAAGTCAAAAGAACAAAGCTGGAGGCATCACGCTATCTGACTTCAAACTATACTACAAGGCTACAGTAACCAAAACAGCATGGTACTGGTACCAAAACAGAGATATAGACCAATGGAACAGAACAGAGCACTCAGAAATAATACCACACATCTACAGCCATCTGATCTTTGACAAATCTGACAAAAACAAGAAATGGGGAAAGGATTCCCTATTTAATAAATGGTGCTGGGAAAATTGGCTAGCCATAAGTAGAAAGCTGAAACTGGATCCCTTCCTTACCCCTTATACGAAAATTAATTCAAGATGGATTAGAGACTTAAATGTTAGACCTAATACCATAAAACCCTAGAAGAAAACCTAGGTAATACCATTCAAGATATACGCATGGGCAAGGACTTCATGTCTAAAACATCAAAAGCAATGGCAACAAAAGCCAAAATTGACAAACGGGATCTAATTAAACTGAAGAGCTTCTGCACAGCAAAAGAAACTACCATCAGAGTGAACAGGCAACCTATAGAATGGGAGAAAATTTTTGCAATCTACTCATCTGACAAAGGGTTAATATCCAGAACCTACAAGGAACTCAAACAAATTTATAAGAAAAAAACACACAGCCCCATCAAAAAGTGGGCAAAGGATATGAACAGACATTTCTCAAAAGATGACATTCATACAGCCAACAGACACATGAAAAAATGCTCATCATCACTGGCCATCAGAGAAATGCAAATCAAAACCACAATGAGATACCATCTCACATCAGTTAGAGTGGCAATCATTAAAAAGTCAGGAAACAACAGGTGCTGGAGGGGATGTGGAGAAATAGGAACACTTTTACACTGTTGGTGGGATTGTAAACTAGTTCAACCATTATGGAAAACAGTATGGCAATTCCTCAAGGATCTAGAACTAGAAGTACCATATGACCCAGCCATCCCATTACTGGGTATATACCCAAAGGATTATAAGTCATGCTGCTATAAAGACATATGCACACATATGTTTATTGTGACACTATTCACAATAGCAAAGACTTGGAATCAACCCAAATGTCCATCAGTGACAGACTGGATTAAGAAAATGTGGCACATATACACCATGGAATACTATGCAGCCATAATAAAGGATGAGTTTGTGTCCTTTGTAGGGACATGGATGCAGCTGGAAACCATCATTCTCAGCAAACTATCTCAAGAACAGAAAACCAAACACTGCATGTTCTCACTCATAGGTGGGAACTGAACAATGAGATCACTTGGACTCAGGAAGGGGAACATCACACACCCAGGCTTATCATGGGGAGGTGGGAGGAACTGCACTGGGAGTGTATACCTGATGTAAATGACGAGTTGCTGGGTGCTGCACACCAACATGGCACAAGTATACATATGTAACAAACCTGCATGTTATGCACATGTACCCTAGAACTTAAAGTATAATAAAACAAAACAAAAAAAACCTGCGTGAAAAGACGTAATTGTAACACATTTTCCATGATTGCTCAGAAATTTATATTTGTGAGTAAATGAACTTCTTAAGAGACTAGAGCTTGCTTGTTTAATTCTTTAAGCTTAATAAATTTTAAAGTACGGAGTACAATATGCTAAGTGAAGTCAGTCAGGCACAGAAAGAATAAATGCAGTGTGAGCTCATTTATATGTAAAATAAAAGGAAATTGAGTAAGATAAACAGGGAGTTGAAGGGCAGTTACTAGAGTCAGGGAAGTAGAGAAATTGGGAAAATGGAGGTAAAAGACAAAATTACAGTTACGTAAGAAAAAGATACTTAGGAATTTAATGTACAACAGAAGGACTATGGTCATATTTTATTATATATTGCAAATGTGCTGAGAGTAACTAGATTATGTGTGTTTTTAATCACAAAAAATAAACTACAGGCAGTGATGGATATGTTAAACGGCTAGTATGTAGTAATTATTTCATTTTAGATATCTATATCAAAACATGTTGTACATCTTGAATTTATACAACGCAAAATAAAATACTCAATGACCAATCTGGACTTATTTAATGTCTATTTAAAATATTTCATTCTATCTGTGGCCTGGTATTTGGGAGAAAGGGAGATAAAATACTTCAATTAATCATGTCAACATAATTTTTGATGAGAAATTAAAAACTGAAATTGTCCAAATTGTTCCAGTTCTCAAGAGGAAAGCTTCCAGATTTTGTTTAGTATGATATTGGCTGTGGGTTTGTTATAAATGGCTCTTATTTTTTTGAGATAAGTTCATTTGACGCCCAGAATACTGAGGGTTTCACAAGAAAGGATGCTGAATTTTCTGAAAAATCATTTTTGCATCTATTGAGATGATTGTGTGGTGTGTGTATTTAGTTATGCTTATGTGGTGAATCACATTTACTGATTTGCACATGTTGAACCAACCTTGCATCCCAGAAATAAAGCCTACTTGATCATGGTGAATTCACGTTGCGATGTGCTGCTGGATTTGCTTTGCTGGTATTTCATTGAGGAGTTTTGTGTCTCTGCTCATCAGGAATGTTGGCCTGAAGTTTACTTTTTTGGTTATGTTTGTGTCTGATTTTGGTATCAGAATGATGTTGGCTTCACAGAATGACGTACAGAGTAGTCCCTTCTCCTCAATTTTTAAAACAATTTCAGAAGGCTTTGTACCAACTCCTATTTATATGTCTGGTAGGAGTTGTTTGTTAATCCATCTGGTCCAGGGCTTGTTTTGGTTGGTACGTTTTTTAAATCACTAATTTAATTTCAGAACCCATTACTGGTCTGTTCTGGATTTCAGTTTCTTCCTGGTTTAATCTCAGGAGGTTAAATACATAATCTTGGGAGGAGAAATAGATAAATTCCTTGAAGAATTTATAATTTCTTCTAGGTTTTCTAGTTTGTCTGCATAGGGGTGTTCATAATAGTCCCTCAGGGTTTTTTTGTATTTGTGTGGTTAGTTGTAATTTCAACTTTGTTTATTAAGTATATGAAAATAAACTATAAAGGAAGAATAAAGAAAAATTTAGAAGAAAAAGAGTTCAAGAAGATTAAAAAGCACATTGAATCAGTTTTATAATTCAAATTGTTTTATCTGTGAATATAACCATTTAATTATTTTATCCAAGTCCATAAAATGACTCTAGAAGTCTTTTTAATTTCAGAACAAGTATACATTTATGAAAGCATTTGTGTATCTATTAATGTCATTATTTCTTTGAATAATGTAAACATCAATCATAGAGTCTTCTTTGAAAAGGGAGTGAACAATTACGAAGTTTGGAGCCAGGGATTACTATAGATTTAAGTCATCTAAATGAGGACCTTCGATTTACATATGAGGAACTCAACCTTCAGAGAAGCTTCACAGATTACAAAAAGCCACGGCAAACAGAGCAGCACCAGTGCCTACACTTCAACTCAGATATCAAAATGTGCATGTCTAGATACAGGGCCAAAGAGATACCAAGCTAAATAGCAAACAAAGAACAGTGCACCCATGAGTGGTATAATGATGACAGAAAATGCTTGAATGAAGGAATGATTGAGTTTAACTGAGAAGACAGGCATGGTTTTGTTAAATGCAAGATCAATGGGAAGGATTGCCTTATTTATTGATATTATCCAAAATATATCTTCAGCTTATCTTTATAAATGTTCATTAACAAAAATGAATGCTTTCGTTCCTCTGTTGTAGTTAAATAAGATTTTATAACTATGTTTGGGCACAGTTATAAAATGATGCATTATATGATTAGTAATTTGTTAAATTTAGTAAATGATCAATATTAAGTATCATTCCAGCAGTACTTTCCAAATGTGAGCATATTCATTGAAGCTTTTTTGAGTATTCACTATCTGCCAAGTTAAGAGGAAATGGTCAAAACACAGAGAAACTCTGCTTTCATATAATTTATCATCTGATGTATATACCTGCATCAAAATATCACATGTACCTTAAATTATATATAATTATTACGTTCCCATAATCATTAAAATTTAAATTTACAAAATATACATACCATAGAAAACTATTCACTTATAAAATATAGAATTTTATCATTTGTGGCAACACAGATGAACTGGAAAATATTCTGTTAAGTTAAACAAGCCAAGCACTGATCTCACAGAGGTACAGGGGAAAATAGTGGTTACCAGAAGCTGGGGAGAGTAGGAGTGAGAAGGAGATGGGAAGACATTGCTCAGAGGACAGAGAATCAGTCTGATGGAAAAATAGGTTGTGGTGTTCTATTTCACAATAGGATGAGTACAGTTAACTATATTGTATTTTACGTTACTAAATAACTGGAAAAGAAGATTTGGGATGTTTTCATCACATGGAAGTGATATATAGGTTAAATATCCTTATTTGATCATTATACATATATGATCTATGTATGCACCACATTGTATACATTAATAAAATACAACTTTAAAAATATAACAGCTTATCCTTCTGTATAGAGACAAATAATTCTGGATAAGTTTGCAAATTGACAAATTTGTTATATAGATTTTTTTAGTAATACACTCTTACTATCTGGAATAAACAAATAGGTTCAGAAACATTTGGAGAGAAAAATGAAGCACAGTTTTGGAGAAAGGGTGGAAAAACTCATCCAACTATATATTGTCTAAAAGAGACTCACATTATTTGCAAAGATACCTATAGTTAAAAAGTGAAAAGGAAAAAGATACTTCATGCAGATGGTAACCAAAAGATAGCTAGAGTGGCTATGTTTAATGTAAGACAAAGTGAGTTTACGACAAAAACTTTTATGAGTTAAAAAAAAAATTATATACTGTTCTGGATCATTTGTGTATCTTCCTTGAAGAATGTAATATAAATCTTTAGATATAATAATTATAAACATACATGAATGTAATAGACGCAAAATATATGAAGCAAAGATGGACTGAATTAAAGGAATAAACAGTTCTATATAGTTCAAGACTAAAATGTCCATTTTCAGTAATGCATAGTGCACTTTGAATGTTAATATAGGGGGTGCACCCAAGATGGCTGAATAGGAACAGCTCCAGCCTCCAGCTCCCAGCGTGAGTGACACCGAAGACGGGTGATTTCTGCAGTTTCAACTGAGGTACCGGGTTTATCTTACTGGGGTGTGTCAGACAGTTGGCACTGGTCCGTGGGTGCAGCCCGACCAGTGAGAGCTGAAGCAGGGCAAGGCATCACTTCACCTGGGAGACACAAGGGGGAAGGGAATTCCTTTTCCTTGCCAAAGGAAATTGAGACACCCAACACCTGGAAAATTGGGTAACTCCCACCCTAACACTGCACTTTACCAAGGGTCTTAGCAAATGGTACACCAGGAGATTATATCCCACACCTGGCCCAGAGGGTCCCATGCACATGGAGCCTCCCTCATTGCTAGCACAGCAGTCTGAGATCTAACTGCAAGGCGGCAGTGAGGATGGGGGAGGGGCACACCATTGCTGAGGCAGAGCCTCTGGGAAGCTCAAATTGGGTGGGGCCCACCACAGCTCAAGGAGGCTGGCTTGCCTCTGTAGACTCCTCCTTTGGGGACAGGGCACAGCTAAACAAAAAGCAGCAGAAACCTCAGCAGAGGTAAATGCCCCTGTCTGACAGCTTTGAAGAGAGCAGTGGATCTCCCAGCACAGAGGTTGAGATCTGAGAACAGACAGATGGTCTGCTCAAGTGGGTCCCTGACCCCTGAGCAGCCTAACTGGGAGACATCACCCACTAGGTGCAAACCAACACCTCACAAGGCAGGGTACACCTCTGAAACAAAGCTTCCAGAGCAAGAATCAGACAGCAACACTTGCTGTTCAGCAACATTCTATCTTCTGCAACCTCCACTGCTGATACCCAGGCAAACAGGGTCTGGAGTGGACCTCAAGCAAACTCCAACAGACCTACAGCTGAGGGTCCTGACTGTTAGAAGGAAAACTAACAAACAGAAAGGATACCCACACCAAAACCCCATCAGTAGGTCACCATCATCAAAGACCAAAAGCAGATAAAACCACAAAGATGGGGAAAAAGCAGTGCAGAAAAGCTGGAAATTCAAAAAATAAGAGTGCATCTCCCCCTCCAAAGGAACGCAGCTCATCGCCAGCAATGGAACAAAGCTGGATGGAGAATGACTTTGACGAGTCCAGAGAAGAAGGCTTCAGTCCATCAAACTTCTCTGAGCTAAAGAAGGAACTATGTAACCAGTGCAAAGAAACTAAAAACAAGTTGAAAAAGAATGGATGAATGGATAACTAGAATAATCAATGCAGAGAAGACCTTAAAAGAACTGATAGAGGTGAAAACCATAACATGAGAACTACGTGACAAATGTACAAGCTTCAGTAACTGACTCGATCAAGTGGAAGAGAGAGTATCAGCGATTGAAGATCAAATGAATGACATGAAGTGAGAAGAGAAGTGTAGAGAAAAAAGAGTCAAAAGAAATGAACAAAGCCTCCAAGAAATATGGGGTTATGTTAAAAGACCAAATCTACATCTGATTGGTGTGCCTGAAAATGACAGGGAAAATGGAACCAAGTTGGAAAACACTCTGCAGGATATCATCCAGGAGAACTTCCCCAGCTTAGTAAGGCAGGCCAAAATTCAAATTCAGGAAATACAGAGAACAGCAGAAAGATACTCCTGGAGAAGAGCAACTCCAAGACACATAATTGTCAGATTCACCAAAGTTGAAATGAAGGAAAAAATGTTAAAGGCAGCCAGAGAGAAAGGTCGGGTTACCCACAAAGGGAAGCCCATCAGAATAACAGCAGATCTCTCAGCAGAAACTCTCCAAGCCAGAAGAGAGTGGGGGCCAATATTCAACATTCTTAAAGAAAAGAATTTTCAACCCAGAATTTCATATCCAGCCAAACTAAGTTTCATAAGTGAAGCAGAATAAAATCCTTTACAGACAAGCAAATGCTTAGAGATTTTGTCACCACCAGGCCTGCCTTACAAGAGATCCTGAAGGAAGCACTAAACATGGAAAGGAACAACAGGTACCAGCCATTGCAAAAACATATCAAAATGTAAAGTCCATCGATGCTTGGAAGAAACTGCATCAACTAGCGAGCAGAATAACCAGCTAATATCATGACAGGATCAAGTTCACATATAACAGTGTGAATCTTAAATGT
The DNA here is from genome assembly GCF_002776525.5 of Piliocolobus tephrosceles. Classification (NCBI taxonomy): domain Eukaryota; kingdom Metazoa; phylum Chordata; class Mammalia; order Primates; family Cercopithecidae; genus Piliocolobus; species Piliocolobus tephrosceles. The sequence goes on along the minus strand of NW_022329103.1, from coordinate 29,072 downwards.
AAATGGACTAAAAGGTCCAATTAAAAGACACAGAGTGGCAAATTGGATAAAGAGTCAAGACCCATCAGTTTGCTGTATTCAGAAGACCCATCCCACATGCTGAGAGACACACAGGCTCTAAATAAAGGGATAGAGGAAGATCTACCAAGCAAATGGAAAACAAAAAAATGCAGTGGTTGCAATCCTAGTCTCTGATAAAACAGACTTTAAACCATCAAAGATCAAGAGAGACAAAGAAGGCCATTACATAATGGTAAAGAGATCAATTCATCAGGAAGAGCTAACTATCCTAAATATATATGCACCCAATACAGGAGCACCCAGATTCATAAAGCAAGTCCTTAGAGACTTACAAAGAGACTTTGACTCCCATACAATAATAATGGGAGACTTCAACACTCCACTGTCAACATTAGACAGATCAATGAGACAGAAAGTTAACAAGGATATCCAGGAATTGAACTCAACTCTGCACCAAGCAGACCTAATAGACATCTACAGAATTCTCCACCCTCAAATCAACAGAATATACATTCTTCTCAGCACCACATTGTGCTTATTCCAAAATTGACCACATAGTTGGAAGTGAAGCACTCCTCAGCAAATGTAAAAGAACAGAAATGTTAAAGGGGATATCACCACCAACCTCACAGAAATACAAACTACCATCAGAGAATACTATAAACACCTCTATGCAAATAAACTAGAAAGTCTAGAAGAAATGGATAATTTCCTGGACACTTACACTCTCCCAAGACTAAACCAGGAAGAAGTTGAATCCCTGAATAGACCAATAGCAGGCTCTGAAATTGAGGCAATAATTAATAGCCTACCAATGAAAAAAAGTCCATGACCAGATGGATTCACAGCCAAATTCTACCAGAGGTATGAGAAGGAGTTGGTATCATTCCTTCTGAAACTATTCCAATCAACAGAGAAAGAGGGAATCCTCCCTAACTCATTTTACAAGGGCAACATCATCCTGAGACCAAAGCCTGACAGAGATACAACAACAAAAGAGAATTTTAGACCAATATCCCTGATGAACATTGATGCAAAAATCCTCAATAAAATGCTGGCAAACCAAATCCAGCAGCACATCAAAAAGCTTATCCACCATGATCAAGTGGGCTTCATCCCTGGGATGCAAGGCTGGTTCAACAAACGCAAATCAATAAATGTAATCCAGCATATAAACAGAACCAAAGACAAAAACCACATGATTATCTCAATAGATGCAGAAAAGGCCTTTGAAAAAATTCAACAGCCCTTCATGCTAAAAACTCAATAAATTTGGTATTGATGGAACATATCTCAAAATAGTAACAGTTATTTATGACAAACCCACAGCCCAATATCATACTGAATGGGCAAAAACCAGAAGCATTCCCTTTGAAAACTGGCACAAGACAGAGATGCCCTCTCACACAACTCCTATTCAACATAGTGTTGGAAGTTCTGGCTAGGGCAATCAGGCAAGAGAAAGAAATAAAGGGTATTCAGTTACGAAAAGAAAAAGTCAAATTGTCCCTGTTTTAGATGACATTATTGTGTATTTAGAAAACCCCATTATCTCAGCCCAAAACCTCCTGAAGCTGATAAGCAACTTCAACAAAGTCTCAGGATACAAAATCAATGTGCAAAAGTCACAAGCATTCTTATACACCACTAACAGACAAACAGACAGCCAAATCATGAATAAACTCCCATTCACAATTACTTCAAAGAGAATCAAATACCTAGGAATCCAACTTACAAGGGATGTGAAGGACCTCTTCAAGGAGAACTACAAACCACTGCTCAGTGAAATAAAAGAGGACACAAACAAATGGAAGAACATACCATGCTCATGGATAGGAAGGATCAATATTGTGAAAATGGCCATACTGCCCAAGGTAATTTATAGATTCAATGCCACCCCCATGAAGCTACCAATGACTTTCTTCACAGAATTGGAAAAAACTACTTTAAAGTTCATATAGAACCAAAGACGACCCCACATTGCCAAGACAATCCTAAATCAAAAGAACAAAGATGGAGGCATCACGCTACCTGACTTCAAAGTATACTACAAGGCTACAGTAACTAAAACAGCATGGCACTGGTACCAAGACAGAGATATAGACCAATGGAACAGAACAGAGCACTCAAATAATACCACACATCTACAGCCATCTGATCTTTGAAAAACCTGACAAAAACAAGAAATGGGGAAAGGATTCCCTATTTAATAAATGGTACTGGGAAAATTGGCAGGCCATAAGTAGAAAGCTGAAAGTGGATCCTTTCCTTACTCCTTATACGAAAATTAATTCAAGATGGAATAGAGACTTAAATGTTAGACCTAATACCATAAAACCCTAGAAGAAAACCTAGGTAATACCTTTCAGGACATAGGCATGGGGAAGGACTTCATGTCTAAAACTCCAAAAGCAATGGCAACAAAAGCCAAAATTGACAAATGGGATCTAATTAAACTAAAGAGCTTCTGCACAGCAAAAGAAACTACCATCAGAGTGAACAGGCAACCTACAGAATGGGAGAAAATTTTTGCAATCTACTCATCTGACAAAGGCCTAATATCCAGAACCTATAAAGAACTCAAACAAATTTACAAGAAAAAAACAAACAACCCCATCCAAAAGTGGGCAAAGGATATGAACAGATATTCTCAAAAGAAGACATTCATACAGCCAACAGACTCATGAAAAAATGCTCATCATCACTGGCCAGAGAAATGCAAATCAAAACCACAATGAGATACCGTCTCACACCAGTTAGAATGGTAATCATTAAAATAATCAGGAAATGGCCAGGCACGGTGGCTGAAGCCTGTAATCCCAGCACTTTGGGAGGCCAAGATTGGTGGATCACAAGATCAGGAGATGGAGACCATTCTGGCTAACATGGTGAAACCCTGTCTCTACTAAAAAATACAAAAAACTAGCCAGGCATAGTGGTGGGTGCCTGTAGTCCCAGCTACTTGGGAGGCTGAGGCGGAAGAATGGCATAAATCCAGGAGGCGGAGCTTGCAGTGAGCTGAGATCCAGTCACTGCACTCCAGCCTGGGCGACAGAGCAAGACTCTGTCTCAAAAAAGAAAAAATAAAAATAAAAAATCAGGAAACAACAGGTGCTGGAGAGGATGTGGAGAAATAGGAACACTTTTACACTGTTGGTGGGACTATAAACTTGTTCAACCATTGTGGAAAACAGTGTGGCGATTCCTCAAGGATCTAGAACTAGAAATACCATTTGACCCAGCCATCCCATTACTGAGGATATACCCAAAGGATTATAAGTCATGTTGCTATAAACACATGCACATGTATGTTTATTGCAGCCCCCACAACCACTGACTCCAGCCAGTCCACAAATTCTGAGCCTCCCAATCTACAGAACACTAGGCAGAACCCTATTGCCCATGCAAAGCTGAATTAATGTGTAGTCATCATCACTTCTACCCACCCAGAGTGGCCTTACGCTCTGGGAAGTATCCACTGGCAGGCAGGCCTCAGTGAACACAGGCCTCAGACATGCATCAGTGCTACACCAGCCTCAGTGGCCACAGGATATCATCTAGGACCCACTCCAATTCCAGTGGCCATGGGATTACAGCATTGCACAGCACCAGTCATGGCAGTCCCAAGGCTGAGGGCACCACCTAGAGCTGCACTGCTCACAGCAATCTAGAGCTTAGGGACAACAGACAACCTGCTCAAAATCTCTAGACAGGCTTACTACTGAAGAATGTTTCAGGGCAAAACAAATCTGCAAAGACAGGAATAAGTACCTATTAGATGCATGACTATGGAAGCATGCATGACTACAGAAGCACGAAAAATCAAGAAAGCATACATCACCAAACAAACAAATGGAGATGTATAAATTGCCTGACGAAGACTTTGAAATAACAGTTTTAGGGAAGCCCAACAAACTTCATGAAAATACACAGAAACCATTGAAACAAATGACAAAAACAGTATGACCAGAATGATAAACTTAGCAAATATTGAAATAACTTAAAAAATCTGACAGAAATTCTAAAGTTGAAAAATATAATGAACAAAATATAAACTGCAGTTGAGACCATCAACAGCAGAATGGCTCAAGCCAAAGTATCTGTGAACTCAAATCTGGGTTATATGAAAATAGAGAAGAGGAAAAATGAAAAATAATAAAGGAAACTTATGACATTTATGGGACAGCAACAAAACAGCAAATTTTTGAGTCATTGAAGGGAGAAGAAAATGATAAAGGGATAGAAAGCTTATATAAAGAAATAGAAAAGTTTTCAAACCTATAAAAAGATGTAAATAACCATGTACACTGAGTTGAAAAGTAGCCAATCAGGTTCAATCCAAACAAAACTAACCCTAAGACATATTATAATCAAACCATCAAAACTCAGAGGGAAACTTCTCTGTATTGGTGGCAGGTAGGTAAGGCTTTTCTAGCTCCTTACTTCCACTCTATCCCCTGAGTTCCACCTGCACTGACTCAAGGAAGAGTATGCAGCTAGAGCGAGTGAGATGGGGATGAGCTTAAAAAGTCAAGAGAGAAGTCTATCATTCCTTGCTCACCCATAGATGATGTACTGTTACTCAAGGCTGGCTGTATTTATTAGAGAAGAGAAAGTCTTCTTGTATTATACATGAGCTGAATTATTGTTTATCTGAGAATTACCAGAAAAGTTTCCACCCAAGACAGGAAAAGAGAATAGAGCCAACATGTTGGGATTTGCAGAGCAATGAAGAGAAAAGAAAATCTACTGTGTTAGTATTGCCCCTAACAAACCATACTTTTGTCTTTCCTAGGAAGCTGATACTCACAACAATGGAGATTAGCAATTCCTGAAGCACAAATAACACTGAACAGAGCTGAGCTTCAAAGGACACTGAGAAATGGCTAAAGCAGGTATAAAGAGAGAAGACTGGAACTTGGTCTATGCTCATCTAGCTTCAAGGAGAAACACAGTTGGGTTCAGTCATTTTGAAACAATGGTTAGAAACTACTTAATAAAAAGTTCTTAAGCTTTTTATTATTTATTTATGTATTGGTTTATTTATTCATTTTGAGATGGAGTTGCTCTGTCGCCCAGGCTGGAGTGCAGTGGCATGCTATCTGCTCACTGCAACCTCTGCCTCCCAGGCTCAAGCGATTCTCTTGCACCAGCCTCCCCAGTGCTGGGATTACAGGTGTCCACCACCATTCCTGGCTAATTTTTGTATTTTTAGTAGACCCTGTTGGTCAAGCTGGTTTCAAACTCCTGACCTCAAGTGATCCACCTTCCTCAGCCTCCCAAAGTGATGGGATTATAGGCCTGAGCCACTGTGCCTGGCTCTTACTCTTTTCATGTGAAAACTAATAATTCAAATTAAATTGTACCAAATGGTTTTCTTGTAAGATGGAGCAACGTTCTGCATGCTGGAAAATTAGATGCTCCTGCAGTCTGTGTCTTGGCCCTCTACCATTTTTTTCCACATTGATATTTATATGTTCTGTTTAGAGACTTGGTGTGTTCCCAGAATTTTCTGAAGAGCCCCACCATGTCCTCAGTTCTCAGGAGGTAGATGAGGGGGTTTAGTATGGGAGTGAGTACAGTGCAAAATACACATACAGCTTGTTCCTGCTCAGGGGTGTGGGAGAAACCCTGTGTCATGTATATTTAAAACACACAGATAATGCTTCATTATTGAAGCATTATTTGAAGGAGAAAAGCTGAAGTGAGTGGAGAAGGACATCACTTTGTGTCCTTTACTTTGTCGGCCACTGCCTGTCTCCCAGTCTAGACCCTACCTGCAGGTGAGGCCTCCAGCACAGCTCATCTCTGCACTGTCTCCGTGTAGAACCCATGTCCCTGCTCAGATTAGATATACGAAATCCGCTAGTTGTAGATTTGGGGGCCCGTGGAAATGAATCTCTCATAAACTGCTGAAGGGTACAAATTAACACAGCTTGAGAGAAGTGGCCTGAAGTGAGCTTCACTTCACACTAAGCCAGGACCAGATTATCAGTCCCAACAAAACAGTTTGTTTATAGTCCCTCTCGTGGACTCCAGAAGAGGAAGACGGCAGATAGGAGGCAGGACTGACTTGTAGCTCCCACTCGGATGGACAGAGCAGCATGTGGAGATTCATACTGTGAACTTTTGCTCCAAGGTCTACCATAGGACATACCAGGAAAGCCAAGAGAATCCACACGCCCTTTGAAGGAGGAGGCTTGCCACTGCAGGCTCCGTGCCAAAACCTGAGTGTCAAAATGTGTGAAAGTGTAAAAGGGGGATGCTCCACCCTCAGACACACGTCCTAACTGGGGAACCTGAAGGTCCAGATGGTGGAAAAAGGATTTAATCTTACGTGGAGCTGAGATGAATTTAGAGAGCCAAGCAAAGTACGCAGGTAAGGGAAGCAACAACAAGAGCTATGTAGGCACTCTTGGCCCCCAGGGAAGCCATGTCCGACTTTGTCTTGCAGGGGTCCTTGGGAGGGCTGCCGGTGGAATTGGGGAAAGACCACAAGGAGAAGGAAACTTTCAGAACAATTTTGTAATAATCTTGACTAATGTGAAGTTTCCTGGACAGAACCCGGGGAGGGGAATCTAGGGGTGCAGACACAAGCACAGAAGCTGAGGCAGACAGAGAGGCATGAAACCTAAAAGCCCTGCTTGCTTTCTTAATGAGGGGCTTGTAGACTGGGGCAAGTTCTCAGCCCTGCTCACCAGCTGCCTGGAAATAAACTCAGTGCTACTGGGGGCACAAAGTGGAGGTGAGACTGGCCTTTTGTGCTACGTGGGAGCTGGGTGAAGCCTGTAACTGCTGGTTTCCCCCCCTTTCCTGGTGACCTGCATGACACAGCAAAGACAGTCATAATCCCCCTGGAAACATAACTCCATCAGTCTGAGGACCACACCCCAGTCCCACACAGCAGCCAAGGCAAGCCCTGCCTAAGGAGAGTCTCAGCTCAGACACCCCAATTTCACACAGCAGCCAAGGAAAGCCCCACCCAAGGACAGTCTGAGCTCAGACAGGCCTAACACTGCCCCCACACCTCATGGCCTTCCTCTACCCACCCTGGGAGCCAAAGATAATCTCATGGGAGTTCTGAGGACTGGCCCATTGCCTGCGAAATCTGCATACTTACCCAGGTAACCCTAAGGCAAGTTTGTGTCTTCCCTACACTACTGCAGCTGATGCACTCTTGAAAGAATCAACTGCTGGCTGGAGACCAACCAGCACACTTATCAAAAATACAGCCAAAGACCCTCACGGAGTCCACTTCACTCCCCTGCTACCTCCACCGCAGCATGTGCTGGTATCCATGGCTGAGAGACCTGAAGACAGATGACACCACGAGGCTCTTTGCGGACACTGTCCAGTACCAGCCCAGAGCACAGTAGCTTTGCTGGGTGGTTAGATGTGGAAGAGAAACAGCAATCTCTGCACTTCGGTTCTCAGGAAGCCCCATCCCTGGAAGAAGGGGTAGATACCACATCAAGGGAGCACCCCACGGGACAAAAGAATCTCAACAGCAGCCCTTTAGCCCCAGATCTTCCCTCTCACATAGTTTACCCAAATGAGAAAAATCCTGGAAAACAATTCTGAAAATGTGACAAAACAAGGTTTTCTGACACTCCCAAAAGATCACACTAGCTCACCAGCAATGGATCCAAACCAAGGAGATACCCCTTAATTGCCAGAGAAAGGATTCATAAGGTCAATTATTAAACTACTCAAAGAAGCACCAGAGAAAGGTGATTACCAACTTAAAGAAAATTTTAAAAACGTTACAAGACATGGATGGAAAAATCTCCAGAGAAATAAAACACAATCACAACTTCTGGAAATCAAGGACACAGAAAAATGCAAAAATTTGTGTACTTCTTTAGATATAACAAACCAATGATGCATGGCATCAGGATAAATTCAGAAATAATTACTAAACAAGATTCCATATGGCAGAGATGAGAAATTAGATTTTGCCTATGTTCAAGTGGGAGAACACCCGTTTCAAACACCCAAGATTATAGAAGGATGAAAAATTTTAACTTTAAGCTGCTGAGGGAAGCTTGAAAATATTTAATTCTGACATTTGATATTCTTTATAACCATATTATTAATTACTCAGATGGTACTTAGGAATGAAGGCAAGTCATTAACCTACAAAAACCCCGAAGTACAAGGAAACAACAACAACAAAAAAATCCTTTAAGACTGAGTCTCACTCTGTCGTCCAGGCTGGAGTGCAGTGGCACAATCTCATTGCAACCTCTGCCTCCCCGGTCCAAGCGATTCTCCTGCCTCAGCCTCCCGAGTAGCTGGGACTACAGATGTGTGCCTCCATGCCATGTTAATTTTTGTAATTTTAGTAGAGACGGGGTTTCACCATGTTGGCCAGGCTGGTCTGGAACTCCTGACCTCAAGTGATCTGCCCGTGGTGTCCTCCCAAAGTGTTGGGATTACAGCCATGAGCCACTGTTTCCCCCACTGATTGGGTTAATTCAATTGCTTTGTCTTCAATCTCTGAACTTTTTTTTTTTTTTAATGCCAGTACCATCCTGTTTCGATGTTTAATAGCTTTGTAGTATATCGGATAGTATGATGCCTATAGATCCATTCATTTTGCTCAGAATTGCTTCGGATATTTGGAGTCTATTTTGCTTCCATATGAACTTTAGGATTGTTTTTTCTATTTCTGGGAAGAATATCTTCTGTATTTGGATAGTGATTGCTTTAATTCTGTAGCTCTCTTTTGGTAGATGGACATTTTAATGATATCAGTTCTTCTAATCCACGAACACAGGGAATCTTTCCATTTGTTTGTGATTGCTTCAATTTCTTTGAGTTCTATAGTTTTTCTTGTAGAGATCTTTCATTTCCTTGGCTAAATCTATTCCTAGTTATTTTGTATTTACTTTAGCTTTTGTAAATGGGATTGCCTTATTTCACTTTCAGATTGTTCACTGTTGGCATGTATAAATGCTACTAATTTTGTATGTTGATTTTGTATCTTGCAAATTTACTGAATTCATTTATCAATTCTAACAGTCTTTGCTGGTATCTTTAGTATTTTTTTTTATATATGACCAGGTCATGTGTAAACAGGGAAAATTTGACTTCCTTCTTTCCAATTTAGAGGCTTTTGTTTCTTTCTTTTGCCTAATTGCTCTAAGACCAGACACAGCTTCTTTTTCTCTCCTGAATTCATGTGAATTCAGGATGTTATTCTTGTTTTTGAATAGTTTCTAGTTGTGCTTTTGTGGGTGTGGATGAATGATCCCGGAGAATCTTCTGTTCATCTATCTTGTTGCTATAACTCCTATGAGTCTTTCTTGACTTTAAAAATACAGTTTGCTGTTAGAGTATAGAAACTCTAATTTGTGTACATTGATTTTATATCCTGAAACTTTCCTGAATTTGTTATTAGGGAAGTTTTTGTTGAAGTCTTTAGTTTTTTTTATATGTAATATTACTTTATAAGCAAACAGAAACCATGTCACTTTTTGCTTTCCTATTTACATTTTTATTTTCCTTACATACTTGCTTTGTCTGGGACTTCCAGTACTATGTTACATAAAAGTGGCAAGAGTGACCATTCTGGTTTTTTGCTGGATCTTAGAAAAAAGCTTTCAACATTTCATTGTTAAGAATTGTGTCGGCTGTGGGTTTGTCACATGTGGGCTTTATTATGTTGAGACACATTTCTTCTATCCCTAATTTGTGGAGAGTTTTGGAATTTTGTCAAATGCTTTTCTCCATCTAATCATACAAGTGTACATTTATTCTGTTAATGTGCTATGTGATGTTTATTATTTTGCATCTGTTGAAGCATCCTTGCATCCCTGGGATGAATCCCATTTGATCATGGTGAATGCTTTTTGAAATGTGCTTTTAAATTCAGTTTGCTAACTTTTTTGGAGGAATTTTGCGTTCATGTTCCCAAAGGATATTGACCTGTAGTTCCTTTTTTGTTCCCGTGTCCTTCTGTGGCTTTGGTATTAGGGTAATTCTGGCCTTGTAAAACGAATTTGGAAGTATTCCCACTTCAATTTTTTGGAAGTGTTTGAGAAGACTTGGTATTAGTTTTTCAATTTTTGATAGAATTTTGCAGTGAGTCCATATTGTCCTGGGCTGCTTTTTTCCTTTTCGGTGGGAGACTTTTATTACTACTTCATTGCAGTATTCATTATTGGTTTGCTTAGATTTACTGTTTATAATTCAATCCTGATAGGTTTTATGTATCAATGAATTTATATCTTCCAGTTTATCTAATTTTTGGCATGCAATTTTTCATAATCTTTTGCATTTCTGTGGCCTCAGTTGTAATGTTTCCTTTTTAAATTTCTGATTTACTTTAACCTTCTTAGTCTAGTTGATTTTGTTTTCACGAAACAGCTCTTATATGTTTTCGCATTGGTTTTATCACTTATATTGTTTCTTCTGATTATTAATCTACTAATTTGGGGTTTCTTTTTTTCTACTTAAGATACAACATTACCTTTTCTTATTTCAGGTCTTTCTTTTTTTTTTTTTTTTGATGTAGCCCTTCATCACTATAAACTACTTCTTTGATCTGCTTTTGCTGTGTCCTGTAGGTTTTGGTATGTTGAATTTTCCATTTTCATTTGTCTCAAGCAACTTTTTATTTTTCCTTTTAATTTTTTTCATTGACCCACCGATTGTTTAGGAGCATATTGTTTAATCACCATTTATTTGTAAACTTTCAGATAATTCTTTCATTCATTTAGTTTAAACTGCTGTGATCAGAAAAGATGCTTGATATTTTGATCTTCTTACATCTTTTCTATAGTCAAATGTGTGATCTAACCTAGAAAATGTTTAATGTGCAATTGAGTATAATGTGAATTCTGCAGCTACTGAATAAAATGTTTTGCATATGCTTTTGCAGTCCATTGCCCTAGAGTGCAATTTAAAGCTGTTATTTCATCGTTGACGTCCCGTCTGGATAATCTTTCCATTGCTGAAAGTGGGGCATTGAAGTTTCTTATTATTTTATTGCTATCTCTCCCCTTAGATCTATTAATAGTTACTTTATATATTTAGGTGCTCTAATGTTTAGTGCATATTACAGTCACAATTATTATACACTTTTTGTTGAATTGGCTTTTTAATCATTATATAAGATCTTCTTTGTCTCGTTCTACAGTTCTGGACTTAAGTCTATTTTATCTGATGTAAGCATAGCTACTCCTGCTCTTTTCTGGTTACGCCTTGCATGGGATATCCTTTTTGACCACTTCACTTCAGTCTACATTTGTCCTTGCAGGTTAAAATAATCTGTTGAAGGTAGCATTTTTTATTCATTCTGCCACTGTGTCTTTTGATTGGACAATTTAATACATTTACATTCCAGATTATTTTTGATACATAGGGACTTAATACTATAATTTTTTTAGTCGTTTTCCATTGTTTTGTAGAGTCTTTTTTCCTTCCTTCCTTCCTGTCTTCTTTTGGGGATAAGTGATGTTTTGTCTAGTGGTATGTATCGATTCCTTGTTTTAAAAATTTTTTTCTCTATGTACTACAGGTTTTTGCTTCGTAGTTACAAGACTTAAAAATATTATAACAGGTTATTTTAAGCTGCTAAACAACTTAACTTCGATATTTTGTTTCCTGTTACAAATGTTTTAAAGATAACCATCAAATACGTCTATAATTATAATCCAGCAAATTGAGAGTTGACACATGCTCTTTAACTCATCCAAGTTAGAGTATGCATTTTGTATTGTCTGAGTTCAGGGAAAATATTAAAAACTAGTTCTCTCACATTTTTTTCCAAAACACTACAGAATCTTTGTTATAGTCATAAAATAATTGGGTGTGGTGAGAGAAGAGGAATCTGTACTTTTGAAACCACCTGGTAATTCACGAGTTGGACATAGTCAATTAGGAAATTATAGGCATGCAGCTACCACAGTTGTACTTTTATGTAACAGGTTCAGCAGGCCCCACCTCAAATGTCCTCCTATCAGCCTATCCTGGTGTAAAGGCACAGTTGACTCCACTTAGATCAACATCATTTAGATTACCATTCTCATTTACCTGGTCTCTTTTTTTTGGTCTTGTACATCTCCAATTGATTACCACACAAATAATATTTCCAAAACGCAAATCTGACCATTTCACTATTGTTTTTAAAACCCTGGGCCACACATGGGCAAGAAAGGAGGCTAAAATGAAATAAGAAAGAAGGATCTCCTGGAGCATTGATCTCTCTCTCTTGGTGAGAGCCTGTCTTTGCCCATGCTGTGCTTTCCCTTGCAGCATGTCTCTGAGCACATTTCCCTGGTTCCACTATCACACACTCAGCTGAGGGTAACTTCTAGTCACTATTCAGCACTGAGCCCCAGAGTCTCCTCTCAGCTCCTTGTTTGAACTCAGATGTCACAGATGGAATTAGTGTGCCCTTATAAGCCGTACCCTTCACACATGAGTATCAAAACAATTTATTACATTTGTTTGCATAAATTACATGTATTTCTCCAATTCCTTGGAAAAAGTAGCCATGTGCTATTCCAAATTTAATCTTAGCTATTTTTAATTATAATAGAGCACAAAATGTTTGTTGAATAAATGAAGGATTGAATGCTGATGCCGTCAACTCTCATTGTTTGTATAACAAGTTACATGTTTGAAATCTCAGCTCAAGAATCACCCTGGACAAGTAACCTTCCCTAAAACTCCGTCCACTCAGGTGTAATATTTTTTCAGCAGTCCATTATGTGATCTTACATCCTCAGTATACCATATGGCACTGAATATTTCAGAGAGGCAATATCGACTAGGTGCTGTCAGAATCAGGCCATGCAGAAAAAGGTAGTCCTCAATAAAGAGGTGATGACTGGATTTTCTAATTAGACACAATGAAATGAACATGATTTCTAAGATGTCACAATTCCACCAAGCAGAATGGAGAATATTTTCAAAAAGGGAGAAAAGCGTGGTATTTAATTATTTGTAAATGATTTGAAATTTACAGAAAACTATCATAAATAACAAATAGTACAATATGTATATACCCTTCACCTGGACTCACCTGTGGCAGCAACATTGTGCTGCTTCTTTGCCCCTGTCTCTCTCCCTCCCTCTTTCCCTCTCATCATTTGAGCACCTCATGACCTTTTTGCCTCTAAATATTTTATTATGCATTTCCTAAGATTAAGAATCTTTTTTCACAAAATTAGAGCAGTCATCAACTTCCAAAAATGTTACATTAGTTCAAGACAATCGTATAAGAATTTTGGGTGGACAAGGACGGTAAAATAGAGTTTCCACACAGTGAAAGAATTCCTCAACATGAGATGAATATGAGATGAGACATCATTGTATGAGAGTCTAAGGAACAACATGTGGATAAAAATCCTAAGTATCTGATGGATAGAGAAAAGGAAAATAAATCTTTATATCCAAATGTCCCACTTTATAATTTCCTTAAAGGACATTTCTCACAGTTAACATTTTCTTCAGAGCCCCCATGACATCCTTATTCCTAAGACCATAGATTAAAGGGTTCAGCACTGGAGTGAGGATGGTGTAGAAGACAGATACCATCATGTCCTTCTCAGGGGTGTGGTAGGAGCTGGGGAGCATGTAGGTGTAGATGGCAGCCCCGTAGAAGAGGACGACCACAGTCAGGTGGGAGGAGCAGGTGGCAAAGGCCTTTCTCCGGCCCTCTGCTGAGTTCATCCTGTGGATGGTGAGGAGGATGAGTAAATAGGAGCTTGAAATGATCATCACAGGGATGAGGAGCATGAGGACACAGCATAGGTACATGAGGGTCTCATAGAGGGAGGTGTCCGAGCAGGAGAGTTTCAATACAGCAGGGACTTCACAGAAGAAATGATGAATCTCCCGAGGTCCACAGAACGGGAAGGTCATGGTGATGGGAGTGAGCATGAAGCCATCCACTGAGCCCAGGAACCAGCAGCCCGATGCCAGGAAGAGACACACCCTATGGGTCATGAGGACAGGGTAACGGAGAGGACGGCAGATGGCCACGTAGCGGTCATAGGCCATGGCGGCTAGAAGGAAAACTTCCGAACCTGCTAGTGTCAGATAGAGGAACATCTGCATCCCACACTCGGGGGCTGAGATCTTATTCACACCCATGACCTGGTCCAGGAGCATCTTGGGCACAGTGACAGAAATGTACACCATGTCCATGAGAGACAATTGACTGATGAAAAAGTACATGGGGGTGTGGAGGTGGGAGTCAGAGTGTATCAGCAGGATCAGGACAGCATTTCCAGACAATGCCATCAGGAAAACCACAAAAATGACCACACACAGTAGAGCTGGATGTTTGGATCGTCTGAAGAGTCCCATCAGGATGAAATCCGACCATCCAGTGTGGTTGGCCATCCAGGTGGTGTTGGCCATGAGGTTTCACCTAGGCCACCAAGGAGAGTTTTGGAGTTAGTGTAACGCATCCCTTTGTAACAAGTGTTTAGTGAGTACTCACGTTCGTGTATGCTGATTGTGCTAACCTGAGTAAGTCCCACGGGTCTGGGGAGTTGAGTATATAAATAACATAATATAACAAATTTACAAAACAAACTAAGAATTCACAACTATAGGCCAAAAGAATTGGTAACTAATAGTAAAGGTTGTCACGGTTCAAATTCATAAACTTTCCTCATAGTGTCATTTATCAACAAGTACTGGAAATTTGCAGAACCACCCTCCTCTGCTAACACAAATGTGACTCATTGTAAAAGATAAATCAAACTCGTTTTTTCTAGAGTTTTTGTCATAGAGGGCTGAATTAACATCTCTGGTTTACGAAAATAAGCATCTTCAAAATACTCAGAGGTATATTTCATATAAGAAAGATGTAGCAAGTAACTAAAGTGTAACTTGGAAAAGAAGTTATACCAGATGTTTGAAACTCCTCCCCCCCCAGGATCGGGCCATGCTGTGAGGTTCTATGATTGCATGGAGCGAGCCTCACCTTCTCGTGAGCAGGGAAGGATCCTCACACACGACTGACCCTTTAGACATTGAGGGACATGAGTAAGGAGCACACACACAGACTCCAGCCATAGGTCCATCTTTTTCTCTATCTGCCATTCCTTTCTCCAGTCTACATCAAAAAGGATAAAAATCATGTTTGAGCTCAGGTGTGATGAGGGGAAAATGAGGAAATGTAATGAAAGTGCTTAGAATGGTACAGTTTCCGATAAATAAACACATATACTCTTAAAGAGTTAATATCTATACTATTCTGCACAACCTACCTAAGATGGTTGCTACTATTATTATTATATAAGATGCATTAACTTCCATTCTCCAGATGCAGTACCTGTTCATACATTTAAGAAGTTGATTTTCAAAATAAAAATGGCAGAAGGTCTGCAAAATAAAGCATATGACCCACTTGAAAAAAACAACTTTGGATTTTACATTTGTGTGTTTATGTGTAAATATTCTGGTTTTATATATAAACATATTTATGTAAACACACACAGGTGAATATATAACTGTGTTCTACATTTCTTATTTTAACCCTGGTTATGCAGAGCTTTTTGGAGAATCCCATGTCCTTCCTGTCTAGTATGTGGTCCTCCAACCTCATCTCCTTATAGCTCCCCTTATTTTAAAGCTCATTAAATCTCAGCAAGGAACAACTAGAACTTGGAGGGTCGCTGCTGTTTATCAGACAAGGCTTTAGTTGTTTTTGCAAACATCGTATGTTTTATTGCCTGCCGCAATCAGTCTTTCATACAAACTGAGAAGCAGGGAGGAAAATCAAACACTGAGATGCTACTGACTTCACCTCACTGTTCCCTTCTCTACCGTGACACTCACAGCCTGTCTGTGTTATATGCTGAAGATGAATCAAAGACGAATTGAACTTCAGTGCACTTAAGGAGGTCACAGTCAATGTATTCAGGAAAAATTAATTTGTCAATGTGATTTACAGTGGAATTTTTAAACAGCTACAAAACAAGGGCAATAGACACAAAATATATCCGGCCTTTCTGAAATAATCCCTACCAGCTTCTTCCACATTTTCTCCAAAAGAAATTAAACCTTTCCAACTTTTCAACTTCTGACATATTAGATGTGAAATTTTGATAGCCCTAGTCAAGAATAAGGACAGAATAACTCCTCTTTCTGGGAAGACTTTAGCTGTGGTTATGATGCAGGGACATTTTGGAATGAATTTACAAGTTTCAAATACATTTTGTATTCTTATAATAATTATAAAAACTAGTTAAGACATTCAATTCACCAAAAGTTCCAATATTCTGGGATGCTTTGATGCTTTAATATAAATATCCAACAAATCTGAGACATTTTGTGTGTCTATATATTTCTATACATATGAATAGATAGGTAGGCGGGTAGATTATTTATGTCAAATGCTGTCCCCACTGGCAAATGGTGGCTGAGATCTGTGTACAATTTTAAAACATTCCAATAAACTGCAAAACACACCTGCTGATCTCGTCTGTATTTGTGGCCAAAGTGAAGCAAGGACCAGGGGAGTGACCAGCACGTGTGAAGACCTAAAAGGTGTTTGCTCAGTAAATTCAGGGGAACAGGAGGGCAGGGGGATGCGGGGCTTGCTGACAAATCTTTGTGCTGCACTTTGGTACATGGGGACAACTATCATTCAGCCACTCAGAGCTTACCCAGGACACGGGACAGCTGTGGAAACACTGTCCACACGTAGTGACCGGCCCCCGTTCATTCTTCTTCTCTCTCCGCTTGTTTGAATTTTATGGAAATTGTTTAATGCATGTTTAACTTGGGGATTTATTAGAAGTATAAATGGAGTCATATCAAATCTTTATTTGAAGCAGACACCATCCCAGGAATTGTTCTAATACTAAAATTGTTTAATACTTTACATTTCTTCTTTCCCAAGAGCCTACGAGTTACTTCATCATAGTATTTTCTCTTTTTACATATTATAAAAATTCAGGTTCTCAGGATACCTGCCTAATATCACACACCTAACCTGAGAAAGAACGCATGTCTCAGCCCAAGAGTGGGACCCAGAGCATGTAACTCGGCCTCAGTTCTTTAACGGACACCGTCCTCCCTCCGCAGTATACACTTGGGTTTAGGCCGCCCTCTGTGGGTTTCATCAGGGAAACACAAAATGACTGAGACATTGTTTCTCGAGTTTTGTAACCCTCAGAAATCATCCCCACTCAAAAGAAAATCAGTCACTTTTCCTCTATAAAAGTTTAGTGACAGGAAAATAAATGCATCTTTGTATAAAAATACAAAAATATAGAAAAATTTTTTCATAAATGGAAATTAAAAATCCATTGACACAGTAAATAAGTGTTATATAGAAGTTTTAAGAAAGAATCACATGTATTTTTCTCCATTAAAAAATAAAGACAAAATGAGGAAATGCTGTGAAGAACTAACAGAATGTTTCAGAAGCACAAGTGGAGAGCCGTGATTACCCTTTCGTTCCTAATAGAAGGTTTCAGAAGCAGAACAAGTCGAGAGCAGGGCTTACCCTTTTGTTTCTACTAGTACTGCCTGTCTGCCTGGTAGAACTCACCATCAGATGCTGTCTTGAACCTCACCTAGACGAGCTAGTGGTCTGTGGCCCGGTTAAGAGCACAAAGAGAAGAAAGAAGGTGACATCACGCCTGGTTTTACCACGTCCACTAGGGGGAGTGGATGAAAGCTTTCTGTTGATTCATCACCTCTGGGATTTGAAGAAGAATGCAATTAAGAGAGCTAAAGAAGTCAGTAGGTAGCTCTCCTGAACCATTCTGGTTTTCTTCTAATGGCTTTTAAAATTTTTACCTGTTTTTAAATGCAAACTCTTAACCAATATTTATAATAATCTCAGATCTCATCATCAAAATCTTATCTATGAAACATGAGTTAGTTAATAGACTTAGCCTTTTCTGCTTTACAACATATATTCTATATGTATGTGTGCATCTTCATTTAATCTTCAAGTAAATTTTATGAGAGAGTTATTTTTCTTCTAACGTTTCACAGGTATAGAATCTGAAACGCAGAGGTCAATTGATGTCTCAGAGATACCTCCATAAATCAGTACCTTGGTCAAAACTAAAACTGAAGTCATCTCCTTCACTTCACCTTTCTCGCTCTTCATTAGGACTGATTTTACTCTTTTTCCCATCACTCACTTGCAATCTAGATTGCTTTAGGGTTGCAGTTAATTTTTATGTTTGTTTTTGTTTTAAATACTGACATTAAAGTTATAGAAAAATCTAGAAAAACTGGTTGAAAATTTTTAAACTTCTAATGTAATAAACAGACAAAAATTGTACTTTAATATATCTTGCCTTCAACTTACAAATATTTCCTGAGTGCACACCATGCGTTAGGCATTTGGACAAAACGGGGAAGACGACAGAAGAAATGGCACCACCATCGTGGATCTTGCAGCCAAATTCTCTGAACTTTTCTCTACAGACGTGCTCTGGAAACAGGTTGATCATTTTCCTGTGTCATGGAGGTCTGTTCGTGACCACCCTTGTCTAGACAGTGTCCTGTTTTCAGGTGCACATGTGAGGGCTGGAGGCTCCTCTGACCCGCAGTGCTCCAGCCTGCACAGGGTCTGTCCCGTCTCCTTTGCTACTTCATTTCTCATAAGGCTCTGAGAGCTCAGGCCCTTGTGGGTGGACACTGCAGGGTGAGAGGAAGAAGTAAATGTGCTTTTTACCCTGCCTCTGATGAGGGTGCTGGTCAGCAGCTATAAGCAACAGGGACCATGGGAGTCTCAGGCTTCAGCCTCCGAGAGGCAGTTTCAGTCACTGGTGAGAGGTGGGCATCTGGGTAGCTGCACATCAGCAGGGCAGGGCTCTCCCAGCAGCCCTGGAGGGCAGAGTCCATCAGCTTAGCAGGGAGGGGCACATGGGGCTCCAGTGGCGAGGACTCTTGGTCCTTGGATGACCACACTCCCCAGCCCACTTCTCCAGCCTTCCTGTAGCCCTTTGCCACCTCTGTAACCAGTCTTCTGTGCTACATCTCTTCAGTTTGAAATACGTAGTGTTTGTGTAGATGACTGGACAGTATCTACTGGAGTTAATATCTATCAAAGTAATTATATCACAATTGTAATCTTCTCCTAATAGTGAATAGTGACATTGTGTTAAAATTGTTAATATAAATTATGCAGAAATAAAACTAATTATACCAAAAACACTCTCTGAAAGTTTTTCCCTAAGACAATCTACCATATGACATGCAGTGATTCAAACTTAATATACAACATTGAATTTTTTTCCAAAAGCCTCTTCAAATTTTGCTGCAGAATTAAACTTCACTTGCATCAGTTCTGAATTGTGTCTGCTTTTCCTTCTTAGTCAATTTCACAGGTGTATCATTATTTAACTTGCCTTTTTTGATTACTAATATGTTTATATAAGTTTTCATGTTTATCCAGGTAACTACTGTTTTTGTGAAATGTGTGTTTCTATCCTTTTCCCATTTTTTCTATTGAAACATTTTCTTTATAAATATTAACGTGTTTTTTATAAATATAAACATGTTTTTGGTATGAAAATGGTAACTGGCCAGGCATGGTGGCTCACACCTGTAATCCCAGCACTTGAGAGGCTGAGGCAGGTGGATCACCTGGGGTCACGAGTTCGAGACCAGCCTGGTCAGCATAGTGAAATCCCATCTCTACTAAAAATACAAAATCAGCTGGCGTGGTGGTGCATAAATCCAAGCTACTTGGGAGGCTGAGACAGGAGAATCACTTGAACCCGGGAGGCAAAAGTTGCAGTGAGCCGAGATCACACTATTGCACTCCAGCCTGGGCAGAAAGAGTGGGGAAAAAAAAAACAGTAACTCTTTGTGAATAATATCAACTAAAATATTTTTATTTCAGTTTTGGTTCTGATATTTTGTTCCATGAGAATTTTTGAAGTATTTTGTTTAACATGTTAACTTTCATAATGTCTTTCACTGTTTTGTGCTTACAAAGTCTTGATGCGTTTGGGGATTATTTAAAGCATCTACCTTTACATTTTTAACGAATGAGCTTCAGAGGGTTTTTTGGTACCTTTGAGTTATAATACAGAAATAATTTGGGTGTCATATGCAGTGAATTGCTATCATTATTGCTTTTAAGTAAAAAAGTTCTAATGTTGAATATTGTCCTTCATTCATTCCAAAAGTAATTACTCGGTAACAGTTTTTTCCAACCACTATTCTAGGTTTTTCATGGTGAACACAGATTCTGCCCACACAGAATCGATACACTGGTGGTAAACACAGGCAATACGTTAAAGGCAGAGACGAGACAGGAATGATTAGTGATTCCATTTTACACAGGCTACTTGGGAGCCCTTTATTTAGAAGGTGAAATTTCATCAGATCCATAAATCAAACAATGGAGTCAGTCACAAACAACGCGGCAGAGACGCTTTAAGCAGAGGAAACAGAAAAAGTAAAGGCTGTGAGACTGAAAGTAACTTGCAACGTTTGAACAGCAGCAAGAAAGTCTGTGACTCCAGGTTGAGGTGAGAATCTTGGGAAAACATAGAAAATGGGGTTAGAAATGAAGCCAAGGAACAGGTCCTATAAAACCATGAGGGTCCTTGCAAGGACCAGGGACAGTCAGAGGTATATTTAAGACAGGGAAAACAAAAGCATGCACATGACACTCAAGAGAGGGAATGTGCATTTAGAAAAAGAAAGGAAATCTCAATGAATGTTTGGCCCCTGTCTTCTAAGAACTCTTCAGGAAGTTTACCAAGCATGCTCATCATAGTCTGTTCTGACTGCAGCCTGGCTTCCCCTCCCCACTCCACCATGCTACAGCTCCCAGCAACTGCCAGCATGCATGCAGAGAATCTCCAGAGAGTGAAGGGCCCCAGAGCTGTGAGTCTCCTTGCTTCTTGGTAAATCCCACACTGGAGGACTGACAAAAAGGAAAGACATATGGGACAGGTACATGAGTATCAGTGAGAAAGCTTGAGCAAGAATGGAGGATAGGGTTTGAGGTAGTCCTGATGAGACACACAGTGTCTGGGCAAGGGGTTTGTGGTGGAGGAGGTGAAGGTGGATTGCTATTTATACACACAGGAATTTTGGGGCTGGGCAGGTTGGCATGGAACGCTGAAACAATTTGGGACTCCAGTTGCCCCGTACACATCTACCATGAAGATTATGCAAGGCTAGTGCATCCATGAATCCAGAGTTCATAAGAGAAAGCAGTCCTGAAATCATGGGTGTGAGAACCAGTGTGTATGGAGGAAACAATGGGATTGCACAAGGAAGGAGGGTCAACATCCTATCCCAGAAGCCAGAGCAGGGGAGGCTAAATTTCCACATGAACTCTTTTCCATTGGGTCTTTCACTGGATTCCTTTAAAATACCTTATTTTATTGGGTGTTCCCTCATGACAATTTTAAACAACTAGCGAAACAATTCTTGTCTTCCTGTATGTTCATGTTCAAAATAGTCAAGCTTTTAACAGTTATTTTTTCCTTTCAGTTGATCTATTTGGCTACGTTCAAAAGATCTAATTGTACTGATTTGGAATACAATAAAATATATTTGGAAAGAGCTGATATTGTTAAAATGTTGCAGATTTTTATAAACAAGCATGACAGGTCTCCCAGGTATCCAAACACTTAGAGGTCGAGTCTGGATTTTAAAATAATTTTAATAAAATTCTTCCACAATAATTCAGATTATTCTGAGACATTTTTATATTTAATTTTTTGGAGAATATTTTTATTTAAAAATACTTAAAACATATTAACAATGACAGAAGAGCTGTTGATATATATTTTTTTCAACAGTAATATTTATGGTGGAAACCCTGCTTAAGTTCTACCTTTTTTACATTTTAAATGTAAACTGAGAAAATATTTATAAAAGCAAAAATCAAATTTTAAGAACTATAAACATATAAAACATGTCAAAAATTTTGTCAATGATCCTGAAGACACCATCAGAGATATAAAGAAATGGAAAGATACATGCCCAGGACAAAGGAAGAGGCCCACCACCTTTATGGACTGGAGCTCAGGATATCAAGCCAAAGAGGACCTCAAGTCCTAAAATCTAATGAAACTTGCCCTGACAGGTTTCAGGCTTGCTTTGGCTCCAAGATTTCTATATTACTACTAATTTCTCTTTTTTGGAATGGGAATGTCCATCCTACACATCAGTGTCGCTGTTGTATCTTGACAGCAGATAACACGCTGTTTGGTTTCACAGGTTTTAAATTAACTTACTGAGTAAAATCCAAGTTGAATAATGTGTTGGAGAACTATTCTTAATACAAAGATTAAAAATATTAGCATGATGGTAGAAGAGGAGCTCCTATAATCGTATCTCCTCAAAGCAGCAATAATATAGCAGCCAACCAGGCACAAAAGTCCCTTGCTGGGAACTTCTGGATCTTGGTAGGAAGTGTCAGAACTGTGGTGAATCCCAGCACTGAAAAGAGCTACTTTGAGAAGGCAGGACCTCACCCAGGTGGCAGGCTCACTGACTGCGGTCCTGGCTTCAGACACAGAAGTAACATCCCTCTGGACTCAGAGCCCTGTTAGGCATTGGTTCTGCCACCTGAACCAGCTGCCAAGGGGCCCAGGGGCAGTCACACTGACGAGTGCCTCAGGTAACTGGCCTGCTAAGCTTAGTTCTAGCTCTGGACCCTGAAGCAGCCCATGACCCAGCTCCAGCCTCCCTCAGCCAGAGTCTGGGAATAGTCCTTCCCATAGAGAGACCTGGCAGGAGACAAGCCTGTTCATGTGCCTAGAGGCGGGCCCACAAATCTAGGTCCAATGCCAATCTTGAAGCAGCTCTGTTACTTGGCACCCTTTTCCATTGCTCAAGAGCTGTCCTGCCCACTCAGTGACCTCCTGGGTGACACATTCATTGACCCCCCAAAAACAAGACTTCTGACATCAGTCAGCTGGAGATCCTGAATCAGCCCTCTTATCCAGCTCCAGCTTCCACTCAACCACAGCTTGGGGATGTCTTACATTTACAGGGACTATGCAGGAGGTTCACCCATCCATGCAGGGCAGAAGACCTCAGACTCAGCTGTGGTCCATGACAGCCCTGAGACTCAGTTCCAGGTCCTCTCAACTGTGGTCTGGGGACAATCCTTCCTGCCCAGAGACTTTCCACCAGTGTAATGGGAGTCCTTCGAGGGACTCAATAGAATCCACACCCATCTCTCTACCTGGTAACAGGCCTGCCATCTACAGAACCAAATGTGAACCCTGAAGCAGAGTCCTAGTGATAGCCCTATTGACCAAGGTACTAGAGCCAGCCCTCTCTACCAAGGGACCGGACAGTTTATGCTCAACTTGACTTCTGGTAACAAGCTTGCCAACGGAAAATTCTGCTGTAGACCCAGGAGTAGCCCCATGGCATAGCTCTAACCCTGTTTAACTGCAGTCCTGGAGGTAATTCTTATTAGCCTAGAGAAACAACAGGACAATGTCTTTACCTACTGAAACCAGTCTCCACAGACCAGAAGAGCTGTTTGCACCTTCAGATGTGCACACATCAATGCACAGCTACTTGAGTCACAAAAAATCAGGCCAATGTGACACCACCAAAGTAATAAATACCACCAAACTAGTAAAGCTCCATTAACCAACCCCAAAGAAATGGAAATCTATGAATTGCCTGACAATTTTAAAATCATATTAAATGGATCAAAGAGCTTCAAAACAACAGATCTAAAGGTAATGAAAAATGCATAAACAAAATGAGAAATTTAATAAAGACGTTGAAATCATAAAAACAAAATTCTTGCATTGAGAAGATTTGTAGTCAAATTTGCAACACTCTAGTACTGTAACGAAGGTGTGTAAATCATGTTAACTTTAGTGTAAAGCTTGTAAAATATTCTGAATACAATTACAGAAGTGAAAAGTTCAACAGAATATTTTAACATGTTTCATCATACAGAGAAAAGAAGCAATGAACTTGAAGTTACATCATACACTTAGAGGAACAAAAATTTAAAAATGCAGAAACATCTGGGAAGTATGAGACAACATCAAGCAAATACTTTATGTGCATTATGACATTCACAGGAGGAGAAGAGAAAAACAAAGCTAAAATGACAAAATTTAACTTTGTGAGGGATAGGAACATGCAGATTCATAAAGTTCAAAGGAACCCAAGCAAGAACAAACCAAAACATTATACCGGAGATATATTATGATCAGTTTGTCAAAAGTCAAAGACAATTCTATAATTTGGAAAAATATGGATGAGGCCAGAGGACAATATTTTAAATAAGCCTGATATAGGACAAATATTGCACAATTTCATTTATATGTGAAGTGTCCAAGAGTCAAACACATAGAAACAGAGTAAAATGTTGGTTACCAGAGTTTGGAGTGAGGAAGGAAAAGAGAAGATGTGGGTCAAAGGATACAAAATGTTATTTAAGCAGGAGAAATAAGTTCAGGAGGTTTATCGTACATTATGGCGACTACAGTTTCAATAATCTTATACTTGAAAATTGCTAAGAAAGTAAGTGTAAGAGTACTCAGCACATGAAACGATCACTTGAACCCGGGAGGCGGAGGTTGCAGTGAGCCGAGGTCATATCACTGCCCTCCAGCTTCGGTGACAGAGTGAGACTTCATCTCAAAAAAAGAAAAAAAAAAAACCTCCCAAGAAAAGCCTAGGACTAGAAAACTGCATGGTGAATTTGTCCAAGCTCTTCAAGAATTAACACATATCCTTCTCTAATTTTTTCAAAAATTTGAAGAGGAAAAAACACTTCCAAATTCATTACTGAAGCCAACACTCCCTTTAAACCAAAGCCAGGTAAGAACACTAACCCCCAAAATATTATAGGTCAATATTCCTGACAAACAGCTTTCACAATATTATAGGTCAATATTCCAGACAAACAGCTTTCATAATTTGATAAAAATTAACAAAATACTAACAAACCAAATTAAGCAGTGCATTAAAAGCATACTTCACCATAATCAAGTGGGATTTATTCCTAGGATGTATAAACCAAAAGTATCAGAGACAGGTCTCAATCAGTTTGAAAGTTCATTTCACCAAGGTTAAGGACGTGCTCAGAAAAAAGAACACAGAATTACAGAAACAGACTGTGGTCTGTGCTTTTCTTTAAAGATAATTTAGAGGACTTTAATATTTAAAGGGGAAAGCAGGCTAGCGGGGAAAGAGGGAGAGTATGATCATCCACAAGTTATAAGAAGAAAAGTAGCAAAGGAGCGGGTAGGTGAAGAGTCACATGTATTCCTTTCACACTCAGGAGAAGGATCCTCCCTTTACCTGAGGTAAGAACACGGAGTTACTACCTGTTACCGTAACCTTTTATCTGTAGCTAACCGATTAGGCACATACACACACACACACAAAACAAAAGGAAAGGCAGTTTCTTGCATAACAGCTTTCAGCTTAATATCTTTTTTCCTTTTGGCATAGTCAGTTGGGACCCCAAGTTCCCCCTACCCCCAGATGCCAAGATGATTGAACATACACCAGTCAATAAATATACCACATTAACAATAAATGACAAAAAAAATTGTTCACCTCAATAGACATAGAAAAAGCATTGGATAAAATTCAACGTCTTTTCATGATAAAAACTCAGCAGATTTGTTATAGAAGGAATGCACCTTTACATAAGAAATCTCACAGCTAATCATACTCAATGGTAAAAAACAGATTTTCCACTAAGATCAGGAACAAGACAAGAGCGCTCACTCTCACTGCTTCTATTCAACATAATACTGGAAACTCCAGCCAGAGCAATTAGGCAATAAAAAGAAAAAGGGCTTTCAAATCAGAGGAAGTTAAATTATCTTGCCATCTGTTTGCAGATGACATGATTTTATGTATAAAAATCTCTAAAGACTCCACCAAAATCCCTTCAAAACTAAAGAATTCAAGAAAGTAGCAGGATACAAAAATCAACATATATGAATCAGTAGTATTTCTATACACCAAAAAGGAACCATCCAAAAATGTAGTTAAGAAAAGAGTACCATTCCCAATACCATCGAATAGAATAAAATACATAGGAATAAAATACAGCTGAGGGGGTGAAAGATCTGATCACTAAAGAGGGGATAAATAATGAAAAGATCTCTCATGTTAATGGGGTTAGAATAACTACTATTCTTTAAATGTCCATATTACTGCAGAAAATGTCTGATTCAGTGTAACCCCAACTAAAATTCCACAGGCACTTTTTACACAAATAGAATACCAATTCTAGAAATTTTGTGAATACACAAAAATATTGAATAGCCAAAGCAATATTGATAAAAAAAGAACAAAGTCAGAGGCTTCAAACTGATTTCAAGCTATATTACAAATTATAGAAATAAACCCATGCTTATACAGTCAATTAGTCTTTGATGAGGGTGCCAAAAATGCAGCATGAAGAAAGGGTAGTCTGTTCAATAAATGGCATTGGGAAAACAGGATATATGCATGCAGAGGAATGAAACTGGACTCTTATCCTACACTATTCCCCCAGAACCAAATCTAAATGGATTGAAGACATAAGTGTAAGACCAAGATTGCAAAAGTCCTAGATGGTGACATGGGGGAAACAGCTCTTTGACATTGATCTCGGCTATATTTTTGATATGACACAAAAATTAAGGCAACAAAAGCAAAACAAACAAGTAGGACTGCATCAACCTCCAAAAACTTCTGCACAGAAAAGGAAACAACAAAATGAAAAGGTAATCTCTGCAATGGGAGAACATATTTGCAAACCATATTTTGGATAAGGACTTAGCATCCAAAATATAAAACTGACATGAATCAATAGCAAAAATTCAAATTACCCAACTTAAAAAATGGTAAACGTGTGAATAGACATTTTTCCAAAGAGGGCGCACAAACAGCCAACAGGTGAATGAAAAGATATCCAACATCACTAACCGTCAGGGCCATGGAAATCAAAACCACAATGAGGTATCAGCTCACACCTGCTAGGATGGCTGTTACCAGACCAACAATGTATAACATATGCTGTCACGTGTGTGGAGAATTGGGAAAAATGTAAGTTGTAACGGCCTGTGTTGAAAACTGTATGATAGTTCTATAAAGACTAAAAATAGAGCGACTATATAATTCAGCCATCCCACTCTGTACACTTTCCTGAGGTCAATATAATTACATCAATAATGTCATGACAACATAAGAACAACCAACATTGTTAAATTAGTCTGTCGTCTCTGGTGTCCATTTGAGCAGTTTTGCCCATTTGTTTAATTACAGCGATTTCTGAAACCAAATTTTACCGACCTCTAACAATCCCCTGTTACTTTACGAGTGAGATTTCTGCACCACTTGGCATTTACTTCCACATTCAGATCTCTGTACACAAATTCAGACAAACTGCTTTCATGCCCTGCAG
Source organism: Piliocolobus tephrosceles (assembly GCF_002776525.5). Taxonomy (NCBI): domain Eukaryota; kingdom Metazoa; phylum Chordata; class Mammalia; order Primates; family Cercopithecidae; genus Piliocolobus; species Piliocolobus tephrosceles. The sequence goes on along the minus strand of NW_022329103.1, from coordinate 1,699 downwards.
GAATAATTTTCAGTGAGAAGCAAAAGTGTTCACTCGATGTGTCATGTAAAGTGAATACTTGTCAGTTCTCTCCAAGAGGCAGCAGGCATGGAACACCTGGCTTCCATTCACTGTGAATCGGGCAAGGTCAGGGCTGTGCCAAGGGGAAGTAAATTAACAGCTTCAAGATTCAGCTTGAGATTCAGCTTCTTGCGTATTAATTAGAGCAAGTGTATTTCTCTCCTAATTTCTCACATTCCAGAAGTACCTGAATTATTTCATGTATATTATAAAATATACATGTACATTATATAAAATATAACCATGTATATTATAAAATATACATGAGTTATTTTAATGAAAATGATAGTGAGCTGATGCTCACAGATTGACAGAAGCTATCTCTGTAGCATGATATACGTCTGGGAAACTGAAGGCTGGTGACAAGTTTACAACCATTTTGCTGGTTTTCCCAGTTTCAGAAGAAACACGCTGAGGGGGTTAAGCTTTCCTAAATCTCCATTATCCCACGAGACTGTTACAGTATTTACTCTAAACGTAGTAGACCATTGTCTGGAATAGATTCAATCCTAAAGAAACTACACGTGGAAATACTTTTATTTACATACAACAGAATAGATGAACCTATTATCTCTTTGAATTTTAAAATGGATTCATTTTTCCTTTAGGTGGTTTTGATAGTCAATGTTAAAACTATTGGCGTTTACACGATGAAGCTCACTTCAGCCTTTGGAAAAACTGTTTCTTTCACTCACTGAGATACAATAGCAGAAACACTGAAAGCCAGAGGCTGCCCATGTGAACCGAGGTTTACAACGTGCTGCAAAGTGAGGAGCAGCCAACGCTCCTCCAGGGCTCCGCGAGGATCCTGAGTCTTTACACCGAGGCTCCGCCAGGGGTCAGTGTTCACGACCAAGTCTCAGACTAGAACGATCAGTGAACCTGGGAGGGGAGAGGAGACGAAAGGCACCTATAAGGTCTTTCATAGGTCGGCTATTGCAGCACAACCAAAAAAAAAAAGATATTAAATCTAAGGAGATAAATAGGTCGGCTATTGCAGCGCAACCAAAAAAAAAGATATTAAATCTAAGGAGATAAATAGGAGCAATCGGTAGCAGGGAGGGAAAAGCCAGGTACAAGCAAGAGGGAAAATGTGAGTGGCTTTGTCCTGGGGACCCTGGAACCTGAGGGCAAAAGAGGACAGATAGATTATAAAGGAATTCTAGAAAGAGGAAGGGGACGATGCTCGCTCTTTCCAGCGTTGCCTGGTTCATTCTCGGCTGCATCAAGCTCCTCAGAGCCCCGGCGACATCTTTGCTGCGGAGACTGTACACGAGGGGGCAGAGCACAGCAGTGAAGACGGTGTAAAAGGCGGACACGGCCACGTCCTGCTCCGCGGTGTGGTAGGGACTCGGGAGCACGTAGGTGCAGAAGGAGGCACCGAAGAAGAGCAGCGCTGTGGTCACGTGGGAGGAGCAGGTGGCCAAGGCCTTCCTGCGGCCGGCGGCAGATTCCTCCTGTGGATGAGGTGCAGGATGAGGGTGTATGAGCTGGAGATGGTCGTGATGGGGGCGAGAAGCATGAGGATGCAGCACAGGTACATGAGTGTCTTATAGAGGAGACGTCAGAGCAGGAGCGCTTCAGCAGGGCCGGAGTCTCCCAGAAGAAACTCAGGAGTTTCCTAGACTGGCCAAAGGGG